>NC_037676.1:93926242-94052940 GCF_003255815.1 Theropithecus gelada
ACTGCCCAAGGTAATTTATAGATTCAATGCCATCCCCATCAAGCTACCAATGAGTTTCTTCACAGAATTGGAAAAAACTGCTTTAAAGTTCATATGGAACCAAAAAAGACCCTGCATCTCCAAGACAATCCTAAGTCAAAAGAACAAAGCTGGAGGCATCACGCTACCTGACTTCAAACTATACTACAAGGCTACAGTAACCAAAACAGCATGGTACTGGTACCAAAACAGAGATATAGACCAATGGAACAGAACAGAGTCCTCAGAAATAATACCACACATCTACAGCCATCTGATCTTTGACAAACCTGAGAGAAACAAGAAATAAGGAAAGGATTCCCTATTTAATAAATGGTGCTGGGAAAATTGGCTAGCCATAAGTAGAAAGCTGAAACTAGATCCTTGCCTTACTCCTTGTATGAAAATTAATTCAAGATGGATTAGAGACTTAAATGTTAGACCTAATACCATAAAAACCCTAGAGGAAAACCTAGGTAGTACCATTCAGGACATAGGCATGGGCAAAGACTTCATGTCTAAAACACCAAAAGCAACGGCAGCAAAAGCCAAAATTGACAAATAGGATCTCATTAAACTAAAGAGCTTCTGCACAGCAAAAGAAACTACCATCAGAGTGAACAGGCAACCTACAGAATGGGAGAAAATTTTTGCAATCTACTCATGTGACAAAGGGCTAATATCCAGAACCTACAAAGAACTCAAACAAATTTACAAGAAAAAAACAAACAACCCCATCAAAAAGTGGGCAAAGGATATGAACAGACATTTCTCAAAAGAAGACATTCATACAGCCAACAGACACATGAAAAAATGCTCATCATCACTGGCCATCAGAGAAATGCAAATCAAAACCACAATGAGATACCATCTCACACCAGTTAGAATGGCAATCATTCAAAAGTCAGGAAACAACAGGTGCTGGAGAGGATGTGGAGAAATAGGAACACTTTTACACTGTTGGTGGGATTGTAAACTAGTTCAACCATCATGGAAAACAGTATGGCGATTCCTCAAGGATCTAGAACTAGATGTACCATATGACCCAGCCATCCCATTACTGGGGATATACCCAAAGGATTATAAATTATGCTGCTATAAAGACACATGCACACGTATGTTTATTGTGGCACTATTCACAATAGGAAAGACTTGGAATCAACCCAAATGTCCATCAGTGACAGACTGGATTAAGAAAATGTGGCACATATACACCATGGAATACTATGCAGCCATAAAAAAGGATGAGTTTGTGTCCTTTGTAGGGACATGGATGCAGCTGGAAACCATCATTCTCAGCAAACTATCGCAAGAACAGAAAACCAAACACCGCATGTTCTCACTCATAGATGGGAACTGAACAATGAGATCACTTGGACTCGGGAAGGGGAACATCACACACCGGGGCCTATCATGGGGAGGGGGGAGGGGGGAGGGCTTGCATTGGGAGTTATACCTGATGTAAATGACGAGTTGATGGGTGCTGACGAGTTGATGGGTGCAGCACAGCAACATGGCACAAGTATACATATGTAACAAACCTGCACATTATGCACATGTACCCTAGAACTTAAAGTATAATAATAATAAATAAATAAATAAATAAATAAATAAATAAATAAATAAAATAAAAAAATTAAAAAAATGAAAAAGAAAGGGAGAAAAGTATTGCCTGTGGCAGGGTGGAGAAGGCAAGGAGCCTCAGGGAGGTCAGAGAAAGACCCGCCCACCACAGTGACACTGAATCACCAGTTCAGGTGGCTGCTTGCCAGTTGGAAAGGGATCTTTTCTAGCTGTCTTATTAGCTCTTAAGTGTTCCCTTTTGGGGAGGAAAAAGTTCCTCATGTCCCATGGTCCTCCACGTGCCTAATTCTGTCATCCATATCCATCAGCAAAGAGTGCAAGACAAATTAATCCAAAGAGAATAGCAGTTAATATCTCACAGTGCCAAATCCATCCTTAGCCAAGAGGGACTTTACTGACAGGGACCTCTAACACCCTAAATCTTAGGAAGAACTGTAACCTTTCTAAATTGGTTCTCAGGGGCCCTTTAACCCACTCTGTGTTAGGAGAGAATCTAACTCCTCTAAGTTGGGCCTGTAACCCAATCCCATCCTTTACCCAGGTATATGCACCCCACTTACCCAGTCAGCTCAGTCAGATAATTTTCCTTTGGATTGGGGGTCTCTTTAGCATCATCCCTTCAGTGGTATGCCAGAAGGATGTTACTGGACCCCACGACATACCCAAAATTAGACTTTGGGTTGGGGTTTTCCTCAGTATTGTCCCTTCTGAGGTCACCAGAAGTATGTTAGTATAGTCTCTTGGTGGTTCAGCAGAAAGATGTTACCAGAAAGCGGTCTCAGTCCAGCCAGGAAGAGAGTGTTCTTGGCTCTCACACAAAGAATCTGAGGTGAATTCATACAGTAAAGTGAAAGCAAGTTTATTAAGAAAGTAAAGAAATCTTAAAGAAAGTAAAGTACTTAAAGAAAGTAAAAGAATGGCTACTCCATAGACAAAGCAGCCATATTTTCCCTTTCTAAATAATGACCTTTGATGCACAAAAGTGTTTAATTTTGATGAAATTCAAGTTTGTCTATTTTTGGTTTCTTATTTGCAATCATGTTTTTTAAATCATTACTTAATACAACCTCAAAAATACGTATACTATGTTTTCTTCTAAGAGTTTTCTAGTGTAAGCTCCTAAGTGTAGGTCTCTGATCCATATTAAATTAATTTTTATACATTGTATGAAGGAGGGATCCAAATTTATTCTTTTGAATGTAGGTTTGTTGTTGTCACAGCACCATTTGTTGAAGAGTCTATCCTTTTCCTCATTGAATGGTCTTGGAAATCTTGTCAAGTCAATTTACCATAGATACATGTATGAGTTTATCTCTAGACACTGAATCCTATTCCACTGATCTATCCTTTTGCCAGTATCACATTGTTTTGATTACTATAGCTTTGTACTAAGTTTTGAAATTTCAGAGTGAGTCCTGCTTTTTCTCTTTCCAGTTTGTTTTGGTTACATTGGGTTTCTTGCATTCCAAACAAGTTTTAGAATAGGGTGTCCATTTCTTAAAGCAACAAAGAACCTGGAATTTTGATAGGAATCACATTAAATCTGTAGAATGTTTTGGAGGGTATTAATATCCTAATATTAAGTATTCCAGTATACAAGCATAGGATGTCTTTACACTTATTTGTGTCTTCTTCAATTTCTTTAACAATGTTTTGTAGTTTTCAGTGTACAAGTCTTTTACCTCTTTTGTTAAGTTTATTCCTAGGTATTTTATTCTTTGAGATGCTATTGTAAATGGAATTCTTAACTTCATTTTTTTAGATTGTTCATTGCAAGTGAATGGAAATACAACTGATTTTTGTATTTTGATGTTGTATTCTGCAAATTTGCTGAACTCATGTATTAACTCTAATGCTTTTTTTGTGAATTCTTTGGGGTTTTCTATACATAAGTTCATGTTATCTGTGAGTATCATTTTCTTCTTTATTCCCAGTCCAAATGCATTTTATTTATTTCTTCTGCCTAATTGCTTTGGCTAGAATTTTCAGTATGATGTTGAAAGGAAGTGGCAAGAGCAGACATTTTCTTGATCTTAGGGAGGTAAGAGTTTTAGTCTTTCACTAGTTAAGTGTATTATTAATGTTGGGTTTTTCATAGGGACCCTTAACAGGTTGAGAAAATATCCTTCTATTCCTAGTTTGCTGAGGGCTTCTTATCATGAGAGAATGTTGGATTTTTTCCAAATGCATTTTCTGCATCTATTGAAATGATCGGATCTTATTTACCTTTATTTATGAATTTTATTTATTAATAATAAATGCCTTTATTTGTTAATATAGTTTATTATTTATTAATAATAAATACCTTTATTAATATTATTTATTGCATTGGTTGATTTTCATATGTTGAACCACACTTCATTCATGAGATAAATTCTACATATAGTGTATATTTTAATATGCTGCTTGATTCACTTTGCTACTATTTTGTTGAGGGTATTTGCATCTGTATTCATAAAGAATGTTGGTCTAGAGTTTTCTTCTCCGTTTTTCTCCTCATCTTCCTCCTTTCTCCTTCTTCTCTTCTTTCTCTCCCTCTCTCTTTTTGCCTTCTTTCTCCTCTTACCTTTTTTGTGATATTTTTTCTTTCCTGCTTTTGCTTTGGTTCGGTTTTGGTCTGGCTTTATAACCAGTGTAATACTAATCTTTATAGAATAAGTTAGGGGTATTTCCTCCTCCATCTTTTGAAAGAGTTTGAGAAGGATTTGTGTTAATCCTTCTTTGTTTGTTTCATAGAATTCACTAATGAGACTGTCTGATTCTCAGGATTTTGTTGAAAGGTTTCTTTCTTACCAATTGAATCTGCTTACCTGTTATAGGTCTATTGATATTTTCTATTTCTTCATTAGTCAGTTTTGGTACACTGTGCATTTCTAGGAATTTGTCCATTTCACTGAGGTTATATAATTGTTGACATACCATTATCCATAGTATTAGAAACGTTTTTATATCAGTAAGATCTGTGGTAATGTCACCACTTTATTCTTGATTTTAGTAATTCAATTCTTCTTTCTCTCTCTCTCTCTCTTTTTTTTTTTTTTTTTTGCCAGTCTGCCCAAAAGTTTGTTGATCTTTTTGAAGAACGTACTTTTGGTTTCCTTAATGTTCTCCATTGTTTTTCTATTATCTATTTTGTTTATCTTTTCACTAATCATTTCTACAGTTGAATCTTGAAAACCATTGGTTTGAACTGGGTAGGCCCACTTATACGTGGATTTTTCTCAACCAACATAGATTGGGAGTTATACCTGATGTAAATGACGAGTTGATGGGTGCAGCACACCAACAAGGCACAAGTATACATATGTAACAAACCTGCACGTTATGCACATGTACCCTACAACTTACAGTATAATAATAATAAATAAATTAAAAAAAAAAGAAAGTACAGCATTTGTAGGATTAAAAACACATTTCCAAGGGCTAACTTTTTGCATATGTGGGTTACACAGGGCCAACTGCCAAACTTGAGGATGCGCAGATTTTTGTATATGCAGAAGTCCTGAAATGAATCCCTTGTGTATCCTGAGGGACAATTACATTTTCCTCTTCTTGTTTTGGGTTTCATTTGCTCTTTTCCTACTTTTTAAAAAAGATATTTAGATTAGGGTATTAATTTGACATCTTTCTGTAGCTATAAAATTTATTAGAAGGACTGTTTTTTTGATGTCCCATAATTTTGGTATTTTTTAAATTTTTGTTTTCATTCACTTCAAAGTATTTTCTAATTTTTCTTATGATTTACTTGACCTACTTTTATTTAGAAATGTATTGTTTAATTCCCACATAGTTGGAAACTTTCCAAATTTCCCTTTGTTATTGATTTCTAATTTCATTCCATTGTTGTCACAGAACATATTTTGTATAATTTTAATCTTTTAAATAAATTGAGCCTTGTTTGTAGTATAACAGATGGTCTGTCTTAGAAAATGTTCCATGTGAACTTGAGAAGGAAGTCTATTTTGCTCTCTTGAGGTGGAGTGTTCTATATATATTTGCTAAGTCTAGTTGGTTTATAGTATTATTCAAGTACAATATTTCTGATATTCTTTCTAGTTGTCTATCTGTTTTTGAAAATGAGGTAATGAAATCTCTGACAGTTATTGTTGAATCTTCTTTTCTTCCTTTAGTAGTCTTTCTATTAGTATTTGCTTCATGTATTTTGGGCCTTGACTTTTAGGTCATATACATTTATAATTGTTATATCTTGGTGGATTGACCCTTTTGTCATCAAATAAAGCTTTCTTGGTGTCCCATAATAATAATTGTCTTAAGATATCTTTTTTTCTGATATTAGTTTTGCTATCTGGTTCTCTTGACTATTTGCATAAAATATCTTTTCCCAACCTTTTACTTTCAACCTATGTGTGTCCTTGAATCTACAGTGGGTTTCTTGTAGACATCACATAGTTGGATCATATTTTTAATATCTATTCTGCCCATCTCTGCCTCTAATTTGAACAGTTTAATCAATTTATATTTAATGAATTATAAAGAATCACTTGCTTTTGCCATTTTGCTATTCTTTTCCATATGTCTTATCTTTTGTGTCCTGCAATTCATCCATTACTGCCTTCTTTTGTGTTAAGTCGATCTTTTTTACTGTACAATTTTAATTCTCTTGTTTTTCTTTTGCTCTGTATTTTTCAGTTATTTTCTTAATAATTGCCCTGGAGAGGATACTTAACATCTTAATTTATAACATTCTAGTTTGAATGAATGCCAACTAAGTTTTAATAATATATAAAATTTTTGCTCCCATATACTTCCATCCCTCCCCTTTATACTTTTCACAAATCATGCCTCTATTCATTCTGTGCCCATCAACTTAGCTTTATAATTATTGTTTTATAAAGTTTTATTTTAAATGAGACTTTTTTAAAAATTACAAGCAAAAAATAAATACTGAATTTCATATTTACCTATATAGTTACTTTTACTAGTGTTCTTTTTTTCATATGGATTTGAGTTATCATCTAGTATACTTTCATTTCATCTGAAGAGCTCCATTTACCATTTCTTGCAGGAAAGAGTTGGTAACAACTAACAACACAATGTTTGCTTATCTGGGAAGGGCTTAATTTCTCCTTTATTTTTGAAGGATAGTTTTGTCAGATATGGAATTTTCTATTGATTTTTTTTTTCCTTTCAGCATTTTGAGTGCATCATTTTGCTGCTTTCTGACCTCCGTGGTTTCTGATGAGAAATCAGCTATCATCATATAGAATCCGTCTTTTAAGTGATAAGTTGCTTTTCTCTTACTACTTTCAAAATACTGTCTTTGTCCATTTTTTTCTACAATTTGATTATAATGTATCTTGGTTTAGATTTATTTTAGTTTATTAAGGTCAATGAATGTATAAATTACTGCTTTTTTTTTTTCAAATTCAGGAACTTTTTGACCATTATTTTTTCAAATATTTTTCCATCCCTTTCTATCTTTCCTCTCCTTCTAGGAATCCCATTATGCATATGTTAACACACTTGATAATATCACATAGGGTCTTGTAGGTTCTTTTAATGTTTTAAATTATTTTTCTGTTTCTCAGATTGAATAATCTCAATTGACCCAAGTTATTGTCCACTGATGCTTCTTTCTTGCTTGAATTTGCTGTAGAGTCTCTCTGGTAAATTTTCAATTTTGGTTATTGTGATTTTCAACTCCAGAATTTTAATGATTCCTTTTTATAATTTCTATTTATTGACTATCTTTTTTTAAAGATACATTTTTCTTGTGGTTCCTTTAGTTATTTTGGCATGATTTTCTTTAGTTCCTTGAACATATTTAAAACATGTGATTCAGAGTCATTATCTAGTAAGTCCAGTGTATGGGCTCCTTCAGAGACAGTTTCTTTGTTTCTTTTTTTGCGTGTAGCAGTTTTCTCCTGCCCTGTCTTTTTCTGTATATGAGCCATACTTTTTAATTTCTTTGCATGCCTCATATTTCATTTTTTTTGAAAACTGGAAATTTTGAGTATTATTAGGGGCAGCTTTGGAAATCAGATTTCTGACCCTTTTGGGTTTGTTTTTGTTGCTTGTTGTAGTTGTTATTGAATGTTTATTTACTGAATTTTCTGAAATAACTTGGTGAGGTCTCTATTATTTGCTGTGAGGGGTGACTGAAATCTCTATTTGTTAGTTTAGTGGTTAGCTAGTAGTTGAAGAGAGATTACCTTAAACATCTGGAAAAAACATTTTTCATATTCTCCAGTCTTTGCAGATGGAGTGTATGTGTGTGTGTATGGTGACACACCTTCCACATTCGGCTAGGTAGTTGACAGTTCTGCCTTAGACTTCACTTCCTACGTGCAGAGAGCTTAGGGGTCAGACAGAGATGAGAGCTTAGGGTTTCTTTTCTTTCGAGCATGCACACAACCCTGGGCATGCACATGGACTTATAGATTCCCAGGAATATGTCAGAGTGTTTCAAATCTTTATTTTCAACATATCTAATTTCCCAAACTTTCCTTTCAAGTTTCAGTTAGTCTATTCTTTGTCCCAACATGATCTACAACTAAAAACCACAGTAACTAATACATCTGCCCATAAACTTTTTTTTTTTGGAAAATGAGTTAGGTGAGATAAAGGAAATTCCTTTAAGCTGTTCCTCCATACAGCCACAAGACAGGTCAAACAATCACAATTCTTTATAAATGAGATCCATTCTGTTCCCTCTTGTACCAGTACCTGTACCACAAATGCAGGCTGTTTCTCTCAAGGCCACCACTGAGCTGGAGAGTGGGGGATGGGACCATGGTAAACTACAATGCCACAAATCTTGCTATTCTAACTAAGACTCAGCTGATTTTGCCTGAGATACTTTCATCCTGGTTGTTGAAGGTTTTTATTTAGTTTTCATAGTTCTAAAAAAGTTGTTGCTGGCATTTTTTTTATTTATTTTATTTTTTGCCAGGGTTTCATTGTTTTTATGAAGGGATGGACTTATAGATATTCTTTTTTTTTTTTTTTTTTTTTTTGAGACGGAGTCTCCCTCTGTCGCCCAGGCTGAAGTGCTATGACGTGATCTCGGCTCACTGCAAGCTCCGCCTCCCGGATTCACGCCATTCTCCTGCCTCAGCCTCCCGAGTAGCTGGGACCACAGGCACCCACCACCATGCCCGGCTAATTTTTTTATATTTTTAGTAGAGACGGGGTTTCACTGTGTTAGGATGGTCTTGATCTCCTGACCTCGTGATCCACCCGCCTCGGCCTCCCAAAGTGCTGGGATTACAGGCGTGAGCCACTGCACCCGGTCCCTAGATAGTCTTACTCTATCATTTTCGCTGATATAACTCTTACAACTTTTCATAATCTAATGGTGAAATGTAAAGTCAAAATTTCAAAGAAATTGTTTTCCTCTTGGAATAACTGTGCTTAAGAAAATCATCTCTTCTTAAAGTATTTTTAGAGAGGAACTTAAAAGTAGTGAACCAGATTTTCTTTACAAATGAAAACAAAAGATATATAGAATTAAAAAGTAAAATATGGCCATAATAAAAATGGATGTGCTCCGTGTTCAACATTTTAAACAATCTGATTTACAAATACAATAAAAATATAGAATAACAAGGCACTGTCCACCATTTTTCTCTTCTCATTCAAGTAATGATTTAAAAATTAATGAATAAAAAAATAAAGAACTCACTGTGAATTCACAGTGTTCTTACACAAAAATCTTACGCCATGCTATTTTGAATGTGACTCGCAGAACCAAACATAAAGACTGTAGTCAGAGTGGAAACAATATAAAAGCAACATGTGTGATAAAATAATGTGAGAAGAAAAGATGCTGTGATGCAGACTATTAAAAGCCATTTCGAAAACTTTCATCTTTTGCAGTCCTCTCAGCCTTCACTCTAAAGTTTTTTCTTCTTCCTCCACCAGTCATACTGATTTGATATCAGTCACTAATGCTCTAGCAAGAGTGATTTGAGAGCACAGCCTGGTCTGGATGAGACTGTTGATAGCTGTTTCCCAGGAATTACTAGATTCCACATAGCATCTTCAACTTAATGTACTATAGAGGTATAATTGTATTTTCCAATGCCACTTTTCATTGTAATAAATATTTTATCTACATGGGTTAAAAGGGCCTCTGTGGATTACCCTGAGAATTCTTCTATGTAGGCTATAGACATTTAGATAGTTCATGGGAGGAATAAAACACTCATATAACAGACACACAAATGAACATTTGAAACCTAACTTATTTATAAAACATGAAGCCCCCACATTTCACATACCTTTTATGTGCCACCACAGATTCTTATAGAGCCAGAGGAGCAACTGGTTCTGCTTTGGCTTCAGCCAGTTTCGTGCAGGTATATTCTGACAACGCTTTGCCTCATGCCCTCCATGAAGGCCTCTGCAGACATGACTGCTGAAGTAGGGCAACCTTCTGAATGCTCACCAAAATACAGCTTAGAAGCACTCCAACGAACAGACCTTTGATGGATTAGACACAAAAGCTCTCATGGATAGATGCTTCCTTCCTACCCTATAAAGTCCTGAAATGTGCTTCATATGGTTCTTCAAAATGTCTCATGGGATTTACCAAGCAGTTGCAGCATAGCAACAGCCAACTCAAGGAGGTAACTTTCTATTGATTTTCTCTTCTTTCTTGCTTCAGCCCCCACCCCACCATCTCTCTCCTTTATGTTTCTTGGATCACATTTTCCAAGAAAGCACAACCACTTAAGACTTTGTTTCAGGTTCTGATTTCTGGGGAATCTGATTTTAGGAACCCTGACTTTAAAATCATCCATGAATAATACACTAAAGAATTATATTGGTGTAAATTGGAGGTTTAGAATAAGATACAAATCAAGAAATAAACAAAAACATAGGTACTACCCACATTTGTCTAGCTCAGTATGTATGAACAAATGTATTGTAGCATACATACACATACACACAATCACCTCTTTATTTCATGTGAAAAGAAATTTTAATTGAAGAAAGTGGTATTGCCGTATTTCTTAGCTCCAGTGCTTTTGATTGGACAATAGAAAGGAAATGTTCTCTATGGAAATTATAATGTTAGCAGGGGGAGTTCACAAACTGAGATTTTTTTTACCTTGAAGGTGAGAACAAATGAGTCTTCAACCCTGGAGGTGCCGAGTACACTAATAAGTGTATGGTGCTTCCTTTAAGTCTTTCCTCATGGGATCTTTGGTTATAAAATTCCAGAACAAGCTATCATAAAACAATTGTGAACACAATCCTATCATCAGTAGGCCCAGAACTGAAAGCTTTGCTTAATGTGTCAAGTAAGAATATGATGTAGGCTCATTCTGATAGGCACTATCACATTTTATTCACACGGCACCACATGTTCACACTGACTTATCCAAAATCCATGCACTTTAACGCTTTGGCCAGCTCTCCCTGAAGATCACACATGCTTCATTCATAGACTGAATGCTCCATATGCGTCTTATAGGAGTCCAATGAAAGAACTAACTAAACTGTCTCTTGTGCAATGAAAGCTCTGTCACTCCATATCATCATTGGTCCTACTTTGGCTAAGCTTAGACACTTTGTTTTTTTGTTGCTGGAGGAGAATCCTGAGAAAGCTATTGAGTGACAGCTGCGGTATCAGCAGATACCACTTGGCATCCTTAATTTGTCCAAATCATGCTCCAGTCTTGAATTTTAAATGTTGATTTCCTGTGGGGTGTTTTTTTTTTTTTTTTTTTCTTCTCCTGGTTTAATGCTCTCTGAATGACAAACAGCAAATTTAAAGTACAAAGTGAACATTATCAGAAAGGCTATATGTCTCTGGTAATATAACCAGTGCTGGTTAAATATGAAGGTAAAATAAATACCTGTCTATGTATTTCAAGAACTGTAAAAGTTTCCAAATAGCTTTCTTAGAACAGAATGGGCACCTAAAATTTCACCATTACTTATGTGTTTATCAGTGAATTTAGAGTCAGAAAACATACTGTTTTAATACTAGCAATGACACTTGCTTATGTCACTCTGATAAGTGACATAATCTTTTAGCCTTATTTCACCATCAATAAAATATAGATCATAACACCTTCATAACTACTTTACAAAGCCATTGCAAGGAGCAAATTAGAAAATAATAGCAAAAGGGTATTGCAAACTATAAAATATATACAAAGATAATGAGTTTCTCTTATTACCATTAGTAATTTCTCTTTGTTACTAATAGCATACATTTATGTAATATCAATAATTCACATCTTTATGTGAATTTGAAGGCTCTAAAAGTATATTTCAATAGGATATGCCCCAGGATTTCTGAGGCAAGTTGGTAGATATGAGTGTGCTAAATAAGAGTGGAAAAGATCCCAAAAGAATAGTGTGAAGTTCTGAAGATAAATTTACCGACTCTTTAACAAAGCTAAGATTCAGTTTTGATAATAATTGTGCCTGTCCCTCCTCAATCTGTGGGGATAACTGGCAGTATGCTAAGTGGGCTGACAAGTGTGTTACTATCAAAAGGCAGTGCATCTGGACCAGTAGGAGGAGGTTATCTAGAGTCACTCAGGTCCTACCCTCAGGCACCTGAGAAGACAAATACAGGCAGGTATGATTTTTGCACCCAATTCTTCTGTGGAGGAAAGGTAATTTCCTTCCCTTATAAAACAAACCTGGATTGTACCTGAGTACTCATGCATCTTGAAGGAATTTTGTTCACTATAGTCATGAAGGATGGTAGAGCTGATGATCTTAAATAAATAAATATAGAGACTTCCTGTGTCTGTCTACTCTGGTGAAATGACTTTACTGGTTCTCAGAACCTGCATAGCACTTTGCATGTCTCTTGTGATATTCATCACATTCTGATGTCATTATTTTATTCAGTTTTCCATCTCTTTCATACCATTTAAATTTCAGATTATTTTGTGGCTGGAAACAATGTCTTACTCATGTTTATATTGTTTATAAGCAACTGTAGCACAGTGCCTTGAGAGAGTTGATGATTACTGAAGAAAAAAAAAGAATGAAAAATATAGACAAAATCATTGGTGTGGATTATTCTGATATGGTAATACCTTTCTGCTAAGAAATTAAGGCTGTGTGCATTAGTGCTTTGAATAAAAATTTGAAAATGGGATTCTACCTTGTAGTCAAGCCAACCTGTTAATTGCTTTTATAAAATTATTCCCTTTCTATAATTTCAGGATACAAATATTGACTTAGATTTGATTCCAAGTAAGTCTAAATATAAAGCCACTTATCAATTAGAAAAACTATAGACTTCCTATTTTTTAATTAAAAAGATTTTAAAGGAATAAAATATGAAATTTTCATGTCAAAATAGAAAAAAATGATGTGGAATTTCCAACACATAAAAGATGAACATACCTTAAGGGCTTTCCTACAAAGAAAGGACGCTACTCCAATAGTGCAGGGTTTGTTTGTTGTTTTATCCATGTATTTCCCTGCAGAAGAAAGGACTGTGGCTTAGGTAAAGGGAAGAAGAAAAAGTCTTAGAGTAAAAGTGTGGTATTTCCACAGGAGGAAGAAAATCTGAAGTGAAACCATTAGTCTACAGATGAAATGTCTATGAGAAAGCTATTTTTCAGAAATGGAGAGGCCTCATGCTGTGTTCAGCACAATGGCGCTACTAGTTAGGGAGCCTGTGGATGAATGTGAAGTACACAATGGCCTGCTGTGTAATTAAAGAGGATGTTAGAAAGATTGAGAAACCGCATACTGTGTCCACAAAGAATACAGATACTTTTAGGGAGATGTGATAGAGTTATACAACTAGTCACCAGGTTTTCAAAATAAATTAAAGGGTACCTGTTAATCTTTAGAGGTTGATGACACTTATTTTTCTTTTCAGACTAAAAGTGCTGATTGATTGATTGCTGCTTGATCTGTTTTTGATACTACCTTGTTTTCTTTTTTCTTTCCAAAAGCCATATAAGTTTGTGAAGAATAACAATTTTTGATGGAACAGCTATGGTTATAGTTTTCAAGAATAAACTATCTTCAAAATAATTCAATCAAAACATGTCATTAAATTTTAAAAGCCTGTGGGCAAAATACATGGCAAAGGAAACTGTGAGGCATTAATCCAAGCTGTGGCCGCTTTGAAAAATCAGTGTCCTTTGGTTGAGTTTCTTTTTCCTTCTATTCTCTATTAAGGACGATGGAATTAATTTTATGAGCTTCCTGTAGGCACTGAAGAGAAGAAAGTGTAGACCATGTTAAGGTTTCCAGTGAATTTTAAAAGTTACTGAAGATGGGGTTTCTTTCCACCTTCATATGTTCTTTTATGACTGTGCTTTTAAACCCTCATCCTGCATGAAACTTACCTGGCAAGCTTTTAAAAAAATGGTTGTTCACCTTTCATGCATCCCCCCAACCTTGAGTTTCTAATTCAGTTACTCTAAATGGTACCAAAGAATCCTATTTTCAAACCCCTTTCCCCTGCACCTGCTACCACCAGTTGATTCAGACATAAAACCCAATTTGAGACCCACTTTTTATGAGCCTGAGTTTTCTAAGCTATTAGTTATGATTTACCTAACTGATCTCCTGCATGAATAACTTGTAGAAAATGGATTTGTTGCTCAGATACATCAAAATTTATTTCCTGAAGTATAAGAGTAAGTGGATATGAATGGAATTCTCCTTTTTTTTTTTTTTTAATTGTAAACTAGAATTACCAAAAGAATAATTCTTTAAAAAACAAAAACCTATTCAAGGAAGCCTGGAACAGAAAGTCAGGGAGCACCATAAAAACCAAAGGTATAAGGGAAATCTAAGAGTAAAATGATGAGACAGTCACATGTAAATAGCAGACTCAAACAGCCAGAGATTGAATCAGGGTTGCAGGGAGGAGGATATCAGGTCAAGTAAAGAACATCCATGAAAGACCAGATACAAACAAATGAAGAGGTCCAGAGAAATTCCTAAATGGCCTTGGGCTATCCCTAGTCCCTTTTCATGGTCCCTAGGTAGAAAGGAGTTGTGTGTTTGGGGTTTCCTTTAAAGACAAAAGATGTTAAGTTGCTTGAGATTTTGCTTTTTGTTCATATGCTTGGTACTACACTTGGTATGAGTTAGCATTCAATAAATGTTTATTGAATGAATTAATATAATGAAATTTTCAAGGACTAGTAACTTAACTATCTCATCTCTATTTCATAATATTTCATACTTAAAAATTTAGGTAATGACTTGTCTCAATTTTTCCTAAAATGCTGAACTTGACTTCCAGACTGGTAGAATTCAACCAGTGGTTCTTAAATTTGCCTGTGCATTTAAACCACCTAGAAAGCTTTGAAACACACGTTAGTGTTTGAGACTAACCTCCAGATATTCTAAATTGGTTTGAGTGGAGCCCAGTGATTGGAATATTTAAAAACCAAACAAAAACCAACCAACCAACGACGACAACAATAATAACAAACCCCCACCTGTCTAGGTAAATCTAATGTGCATCAGGGAATTGAATTTTCGTAGGTGTTCTTAAAATTCATCATTTATTTTTTGCTGCTTGTTTCATACTACTCTAAACTAAGCTAGAGAAGTTCAAGAATTCTTATAGTTCTATTTTCTAAGTGTATTGGTGATGGATTAAAAAAACAACTTAATGGTTTGGGAGAAATAATAGCTACAATTTACACTGCTAGGAAATGTCAGGAATATCAGTATATGCCCAAAGATGTGTTTACTTTGTTTTAACAATTTTAGCCTCCCTGGCACACTCACCTTTTACCTCTACCTATATCCCTGTTAGAGTTCATTGCCTTGGGAACTTTCTTATTTATTCCCGTTTTACTTATGATATGAGCCCCACTTCTCCCAATATAAACTGCTGGTTCAGTGACAAAAAACTGAATTTTCTACTTCTACCCCTGTGTGTGCTAGCATTTGGACTTGGTGATGTTGAGGTTCTGGTGTTGACACTTCCCAGTGGCTTTTACCTATGACTGAGTCTTAGCAACTCATGTTGTCTACAGTAGGAATCCTCCATTCTAATACCAGTCAATTATGACTGCAAACCCATGGTTAGCAACCCACCTCCCACCCCACCCTCATATACCAAGAGATGGTTAGAATACCACATGCAGGAGATGGACCAGGTCAGTGTAAATAACAAAACAGCATAAACTTACCTAGCCAGAAAGACCATCATGATCATGAAAACTGCATAGAATGATGAATAATTATTACCTACTAAGCTCAATGTAAAGCCTTAAAATTCAAGCTAGAGTCAAGTCTACTGATATATATTAATAAAATACAAACCAAACACAAATCTACATTCAGCTTTCAGAAACATTTTCCGTGTAGACACTTTTCTTAAGCCCCCAAAGTCTGCAGAAAATAAACATCCACTGTAAATATTTACTTCTCTGATTAAAAAACAGAAGACACATGTAAATAGCACTGACACCTGCCTCGGGAAGTTGTGAGATGATGGGAGAAGATGGAATTTCTCTGCTATTCACATTCTGGTACTCCTGTCATATGTAGTTAGGACAAAATGTTTTTTTTCTCTCTGTTTCTTTCCTCTCTTTTTTCCTTTTCTTATGGTTTACTTGTGATGAGTTGTGTGTTCCTCGACAAACTGATTTTTTTTTTTAATTGAGGCAAAATGTGTACTGTTTTTTCTAATACATCATATTAACTTGTTGAAATGCATGCATAGTGCATTTAGTATATCTAAAAGATTGCTGCTGTCATCAAATCTGTTACTTTCCTTACCATTTATGGTAGGCAGTTAATTCATCTATAGAAAATAGACTGCATTAACTTCTGTGGGAGTCTGTATTTTCTGTATGAGCCTTTCACCATTTAGTTATTTTTTTGCAAAAAGCAAAATGTAACAGACGTTTTGGTGTAACTGCCCAGGTATTTTCAAATCACAGAGAAAGTGGGATGAATGGAAACTTGAAATCTTGCACTTAGGTCCAAATTTGGGTATGTTTAAGGGAGCCCTAGTAAACCCTGTTGCCAAAAAGGATAAAGGCTGGATAACTGTAGGCATCAAAAGAAATGGAAAGCAGGTTAGAGAATCAAGAAGCACTAGACCAATAAGTAGTCACATTTTTAAAGATTCATGTATGAGATAAAAAATGTTCTGCTTAACAGCAGTGGTGCTATTCTTGCCATGAGAGTGTCACCAACTCCTATGACCCTGCCTCAGGCAGGGACAGAAGATGGCTCGTAAAAGGACAATGCGTGAAAGCTAGAGGGGTTGAAAGGAATTAGTTCTCAGAAAAGTGGATTTCCATATCTTTGCCATGCTTTTGTAGATATGCACATAATGCTTTATTAAAGAAACCCAGATTTTGTCTCTCCTGTTTATTAATATTGTAGGGGACAGTGAAATCCATAAAATGAGTAAATTTCCAAGTTGTGTTTTTAACACAATAACATTCAGATGAATCATGAGTAATCTTTTTTAACTAATTCATACCCCTTTTTAAAATAAGAATTGGCAACTCATTGCCACTGATTTGGAAAAGATTTAACATTTAAGTTAAGTGGTACTTCAACCCATATTTCTAGCTCGTAGGATGCCAACCATCTCAGTGATACAACAAATTGCAACAACATTGCATGCATTTAACCAAACGTAAATGAAAATAATTCTCCATAGTGTCCAAGCTCAAATACCCAACTAATGATTTGAAATTATAGTTCTGAGCACCAAATTTTTATTTAATTCTCCATTTATTAAAAGCTTTGTTTTACCCTATTTTCACTGCAGTATGATCACTATATACCAAAACATAATAAAGACATGAAAACAGACTTTTACAGCTTGAAGTCTCTAGCCAATCCTTATTTTAATGCAGCAATTCACAGTGTATTCTGTAATATGAAACATTAAACCTGGCATTTTGTTGGAGCTATAAAATTTTAAAACTCACCTATAAACAGTTATTTACGAAGAGTAAGTGACATCTGAAATTCTTTCTCAATGATAGTTTTGGGAGGCCTAGAGCCTCTCCTCTTTCTTCTCGCTCAGTTCCAATTTTTTTTTTCATCAACTTTCCCACTTATTCTCAAATCTTTATGCTCACACTTGCTGCTTTCTCTTCATACCACATGCCAGGGTTATGACAGTGCTAGCCAGGCCACAGGCTTCGCAGGCCAAGCTGTGTGCAAAGGCAGCACCATGTTTGATTCATGTCAATACTCCATGCCCCAGCACAGTGCCTGAAATGTAGAAGCAATTCAACCAGAGAAACAACCTAAACTGTATTTATTGAATTTCTCAATTCAAGAAATTTTTTGGAAGAAATTTTTATTGTGCTCCAGAATAATGATTTCCAGTGTAGATTTTAAAATCAAATCGGATTATGTTTCATGACACTTTACTGTGATTTATGTATTCACATAGATACATTTGAAGGAAAGATATGATATAGGGTAAGTAAAAAAAAAAAATAAGCATGTTGTAGTTCTGTGCTACCATATTTGATTTTATAATATTATCTAGCAAAATATGTACCTTATACAAATAGAAGTAAAATGAGTCTAGGCAATAAATTTAAATGTATGTTATTTCCTATTAGGTACTAATGGACCATACTTTTTTTCTTCCCCTGAGGGAAGGACTCTGATGTCCTACTGAGGTGAAACTCATTAAATCTCATCCATGTAGAATGTGGAATTTAAAAGATTTAAATCTATGTAGAATTTAAAATATTTCAGAAACTCTGCTCATTCATTGTAAAACCCACATTGTATCAGTAATTTTTTAGCCTACTCTATAATAATAATAGTTAACTCTATTTTATCATTTCATGGACCACAGATATGTTCTGGATAAAAGTAACTAAAGTGATCTGCAGGTATTTAAGCATGGTCTGCTCTCAAGGCTCTGTCTTCTGCCCTGAGATTATCTAATAATGCTAATGTTGGCATTTTACCCCAGGTGTTTATAAAGGAAAAATAAATTTACTACTCTTAAGACCCACATTTACTAGTTAAGAAAAATAAAAAGTAAATTTAAATTTAATATCTAATTAAATAGTGTCTTACTTTGTTCATCTCAGCTGGAGAGTAACAAGTATATGTAAATTGTTTTAAAATTTACTAAGCACTCTTTATTACATCATCCCGTGTGATTCTTACAATAACTGCTTGAAGTAAAAAGGACAGAATTCTCTTTTGTAGATTGGTGAGTGATAGAATCCGAATTTATATCCAGGTCTACAGACTCTATACCTGGTATTCTGAGTAGAGGTAGAAAAAGTACCTGTTGAAGAAAGAATCTGCTGGGCTACCCTGCATATCTCCCTAGAGTCTCCCAGCCTGATTTGAGACCTCTCTCATGTCTTCCTTTGGATGTGATCTCTGGTAGGCTAGCATGGCTTTCATAGAGACTTAGGGTTTAAAACTTCATCATGTTGCAAGGCACTGACTGTTTTTTGCTTGAGGACTGTTTCACATAACTGAATAGGTCCTTTCTCCACTGGCAGGGGAATAATTTGGAAACTCTTTAAGGTCCCTTACGTGTGTTCAAGGTTTGGATGTGAATTGAGAGTAGCCACGGCTCTCAAAGTTTAGGGATTAAACACAGGGAGAAAAGCTGCTCTTCTCTAGTATTCTTGTGAACGCTCAGCTGTATCACTGCTTCTGTTTTTCCATATAGGGTTATCAGTGATCTATGTACTCGCCTTACTGTGAGTGTTTTAATAATAATGACTAGAACAAAGGTGTATGGAGTTGCCTAATATGCACCAGACCCCATACAATAGCATTTTTACATGCATTATCTCGTCGGTCCTTAGAACAAATGAGGTTGATATTTTTAAATACCCATTTATGGGTAAAGAACTTAAGTGTCAAATTAAGTAAGTAGCCCAAGTTCACTGAGTTACTAAGTAGCCCAGCTGGGATTCAAATCTAGCTCTTCTTGGCCACAAGGCTCTATTCTTTTCATGTCGCCTTTGCATTTGACATATCCTGAGATCAGTTTTGCAGTTCTTCTATTGATCCCAAATTCTTTCCATTTAGAGATCAAAAGTTGCTGCTATCAGTTATGCTTAGTCTGGAATATATAACTCTATTTTACAGGATGATACCAAATAATGTTTGTTTAAGTAAATGATCTTTGAAAGACTCATGCAGGCGGGAAGAATTGGGATAAATTAGGGCAAGAGAAAATATTTAAAATTGTTGGTGTTTTACAGTCATTGTACTGCAGAGGGGAGGGGGAGAAAAATACAAGAAAAAATATGATTAAATTTATCTGGTTGATAAACACTCCATTTTAAATGTTTATGCTCAAATGTAAACAACATGAATAACATTGCAACCTGTAGAGCATCCATGGTGAATGGAAGATGGAGCTCTATTTTGCAATAGTTGTGAAGCCCCACATCCAGATTATGGGACAAACTGCACTCTGCAAGTAGCTGGTTGTCAGCAAGAGCTTCTCATTGAAACACTGCATCAATCAAAGCAAGCTTCCTGAGTCCAAAGTGCTGAAGATACCACAATCATTAAACAGTTATGCAAATGTAAAAGCAATATCTCACCTCATTAGTACTAAATATGTTGTTTATTCTTTCCCCAAGTAAAATGTTTAGAAGCCTGCATAATGAGGGTCTCGTTGACAGAGGTGTGGAATTATGAAGCTGCTAAATCCAGCACAAAGACAGAGTGATAAAATGGATTGGATTGCGCAAGAGCTGTGCTTAGAGCAAACTTGGGTGGCTGGATTCCACATTAGCACATTGTTTTGACATTCATGCACTCAGAGATTTTATTTCATGGATTAGAGGGAGGTGGTTATGACATTTGGGTGGAGAAAAGAGTGTGCAGGCTGAAGTCGAAAGCTATAGGCTATGGGCAGAGAAGAAAACTGGATGCGTTCTTAAAGCAATATCCTATTTTCTAATGAGGGTACTTGCATAACAAACACCATGCAAATGGTCTAGAGGCATAATTAAAGCCGATGGTCAGTGATGGAAACAAATTAAACTTGGAAATGTTTACCTGTCTGGAGTAGTCTTTGTACAAATGTGTGATAAAGATAAATGTCTGTCCTTTGAACTCTATCCTCCAGTGTACACCAGCATCTAGAAGGCAGCTTAAGGTTTGTAGTGAAATGTGCTATTGGCTACTACTGTGTGATTCTTAATATGTCAGTGGGCTGGAATTTATTTCTCATGAGTTCATGAGTCTTCAGTGTCTTAGTTGGAATTGCCATACTGCCATATATTTCATACAATTAGCTAACTTAGTTCATAATGCTGATGAAGTGCTAGTCCAACCTCAACCACGGGAATGTTGATAAGAAAAAGAGCATAACAGATTGTTAGACTGTAGGCTCCTTGAGTGCACCAGCCTTGACTGATTCTTCCCTGACTTGGCACAAGGAATAGCACCTAGCCTGTACTCTACAAAAAAGTGCTAAGTGTCTGAAAGAAAGGTGATTTTTTTAGTTCTTCTTCATGTCCACTAACCTTCTTTAAGATACTGATTGGACTTACGGGCATTGCTGAGAAGATTCCTTAGGAGGCTGTGTGAAAGCAAGCAAGGGTGGGAAACATTTGTTCTGCTCAGCCAGGTTTCACCTTGTGACCTCTACCCTAGATTCTAATGCCATCCACGTAGTTGTGTGTGTCATACTCAAAGAAAGAAAAAGAAAGAAATGGTAGGTGCAATAACATCATTGATGATTTATGTTTCAAAATATAATTTTCATCTTTAAGTTACTGCTATGTTTTACTGATGATCACCCCCTTCTTACTCGATGGCTCTTTGGAGATTAGTAAGGAGATGATTGAGGAAGAATTTGTCTTCATGGACTATTAAATTTTGTAAGTTTTTTTAATGGAAAATTCCCTTCGTCTGGATGCTAACTTTCTAGTCAGTAGGGCAACCAATCGCCTATTTGTTCGAATGCCTTTGATGTGCACTAGAGAACATGAGTACAAGGGACCTAACAAACATCTGGACAAGTACATCAGTAAAGTTGTTATAGTAAAAAGTGAATCTGAAACAAAAAAGGAAGTGAGTTTGAAAAAAGCTGAACTTCCGTTTTTTTTGGGTGGTGAAGAAAGTAACATGTTATACTGAGGGAGAGGGTTTGGAATGAGACAAAATTGTGTTCAGATTTTGGTCTACTATTTAATAGTTATGTAAAAAGTTTCATTAATCAAACTGAGTCTCAGTTTCTGCCTCTTTAAAATGATAATCCTTATATTAGTCATTAGGTTGTTATAAGAATTCAATGAACATCAAAGTCCTTAGCAAAATAACAATGATTGCCATAATTTAGTTCATTGTTATATCAGAGTTTTAAGTGAACATTCAGACTGCTTCAGTATGCATATTTGGGTGTCTCATTTATTTACTTATTTTCAATTTCGTTAGGTGGTTCCTCTGTCAAGGCCTCTGAATATGTTTCCATAGCAAATACTATTCTAAAAATATAGAAAAGTAGTAGGCTGTTTCATGCATTTTAATACATTGACATTCTATGTTTTTGCCTAATTAAGCAAATATTCAAAAATGGGTGTGGGGGAAGAGAGAGAGAGCGAGAGCACACTCTATTCTTTGGGTATGTGTGTGTGTATAAATGTGTGTATAAATACATGAATATATATGATCAATCTTGATTATATTACAAACACATTCCCTATTTTTGTCAGTGATTCTTTTTCTCATAATACGCATTTTTCTGTGGTTCTTTCTCATTGTGTAGTAAAAGAATAACCTTAGGCAAGTGTTTTACCTTTGTGGGTCTCAGTTTCATTATCTGAGACGTGCAGAGAGAGTGCATGGAGCAATCCCTTCCACTTCTAGAAGAAAAACATATATCCCACTTTCATAAGGTCAACGATGTTTAAGTTCCTGTTAAACATGCAGATGTTTGAATAATCCCTAGAACTGATATTAAATTAATTTCCTATTTCTAAAATTAAAGGGAAGACTTTAGTTGACATAACAAGCAGAACAATCCAATATGATGCTCAGTACTCCCTAATAAATATTTAACAGTACTCATTTCCTTATAAAGAATAATCTGGAAATATAGGGACCCCTGGTTATAAAAAATTTTACAATTTAAACTAAAAAATTAAGTGACTATTATTATTTAAACTGAATTTTTGCTGTCTCAGCTGAATCCTTGTACTGAGTGATAGTAGTTACATTTGTATTAGCCTAGCCCTGCAAGATGCCACAGCCAGCGTTCTCCGCATCTCTGCATATTATTTCAACTCCCTGTATCCATCATCAGAGCCTTTTCCTTTGCTTACTAAAAATGTATAAAAGGTAATCTTTCCATATATGTCTACAACTATCATGGATGACCTTCTATAACTCCAGAGATTTTGCCTAGTAATTGGATTAGGGATATAGATTTAGTTCGGCTCCTGGAAGCTGTGGGTTGGTTGCCAAATCACAAAAGAAAGGCATACCTCCCAAAAAAGCCAGTGTTGAAGAACATGGGGAGTGGGTAGACAGTTTCTGCTCCCAAAATCATAGAATTAGGGGACATTTGATTATCCTTGGATATATACTTTATCAAATAAATGTACAGTTGGTGAGAACACAGATAAAAACAGTCACCTTGAAAATTCAAATAAATTCCAGTCATCAACATTGAAGATAATTTGATTGCAATGATGAATAAATCTAAAGGAATCATGTATTAGTCAGAAGTGCAGATCAAACAAAGAAGGACAAAGGAAGGTCACCAAGGCAGATACCAGCAAAGCTCATCTAAGCACTGTCTCAAGAAAAGTAAATATTGACTCTTAGACTTTTAGTATAGTTCCATTGCAAGTCCCTCCTGATGCTCTATTAGAGGAGGTAAGAAGATATGATCTCCATTGAGGTTTATCTCCTCCTCTACTCAAACTACCATAACTACAAGATATCCTCCCTAACTTCCATTCAGCTTGAAGAATCCAGTTGCCTCAGAAGGATTATGGCAATCAGAATGCAAATAAAAATTTTCTAGGCAATACTCAATTTCAAATTTCAAAGCATATGTTTGAAACACTAGGCAAAGTCTTTG
Source organism: Theropithecus gelada (assembly GCF_003255815.1). Lineage (NCBI taxonomy): Eukaryota > Metazoa > Chordata > Mammalia > Primates > Cercopithecidae > Theropithecus > Theropithecus gelada. The sequence goes on from NC_037676.1 coordinate 93,949,833, forward strand.
ATTTCCTCAGAGAACAGAGGTGGCCCTGTGCTAAACAATACCCATAGAAGAATAAATATCACCTGAGTATTTTCTAAAAATACACTTAGACTAGATGAAGAATCCACGGGCTAAGGTTGGAGTATACGAGAGAAGAAGCAATACACCAGTGTGTATATTAGGAAAGTGTTTGCTCTCCATTCCCAGACCCAGTTTGGGAGGGCCACAGAACGCTATTTTTTAGGGTAATCCTTGCTGCAGCAGCCAAATTTGGAGACACAATACAATATATTTTATTTCTTATGCAATAATCCAAGGAAGTGGGTCTGATTGGTGGACAGCTTTTTTCTATGTGGTGACTCAGGTTCTCAGGCTCCTTCCATTCTGGGACTCTTCAGTTCTCTAGAGCCTTGGAATCCAGTAGCTAAAAGGGAAAACAGAAATTGAAAAATTCTTATCTGCTTCTTATAAATCCTGGCAGAGAAATGAGATACATCATTTCTATTAATATTCAGTTGGCAAGAATTAGTCACATACCCTCAACTAGATGTAAAAGGGGACTTGGAAACTCAGTCCCCAGTTATATAGCCTCATCCCACCAATAATTCCAAACTATGGCAAGAAAACCATGATATTTTGGTGGACAGCTGGCATCTCTACCACTAATGACCATGTAGGGTTGGGCCCTCAGAGAAAGTCAACACGTACCCATTTTCCGTCTGTGGCTCTGGAAGGTGATGATATTTGGTGATGATATTCCCCATATTAAATGAGGTAGTAGCAGTCAAAAAGAAATGGCAGTGTAGCTTATCTAGGGAAAGCAGTTCAAAGACATCCCCTTCCCACCAGCATCCTCCTCTGAAGTTTCCTGTGCTTCAGAGTGACGTGGAGAGCATGCAAAAATTTTCCTGTGTACCTACCAACCCTCCTCCAGAGAGGCACAAATGTAATGGAAAGAATGATGACAAGGTCCTGGATATAAGATGAAAGGAAGTCAGGGAATGCTGCCAGTAGCCATTCAAAGGGAACAAGTGGGAATGGGGCCATTTCAGCAGATGCCAGCAATGTAGAAAATGATGACCGAGGACCAGATAAGTCAACTTCCTTAGGTTTAGAAATAAGCAAAAAAAGGTTTAGAAATGGGCGCAGCACACCCACATGGCACATGTATACATATGTAACAAACCTGCACATTGTGCACATGTACCCTAGAACTTAAAGTATAATAATAATAAAAAAAGAAATAAGCAAAAGAAAAAAGAAAAGGAGAATAATTTTGGATCATTCTGAGTCTACCTTCAACTGAGTATATTTACTCTGAATTGTCAGAAATGGATTCTGCTACCAGGCATAATGAGACTCAAGCTAGAAAGTAAGGACAATTAAATAAAGTTACGTTTTTGAGGAACATATTCAAGATTGTAGTTTGAGATTTAGTCACTACTACATGTGTGACTAAACTATTTTCTTAGTGTGGTTGCATACACCCCAAGAAATTTTTAGTTTTTAATATTCTTACCAAGCTTCACTGTCTACTCTGAATATATACAGTGGTTGGGATATATATAGTATAATATTTATCATGTAAAGTTTCATGTAACACAAGTTATCATATTTATGTTTACATACTTATATTTCTCTGTGTAAAATAGTTAACTAAATAACCACATTTTAAAAGATATTTAAGTCAGTTACTACCTTATGTCCAGTGGTGTTCTATATTCTGAAGATGTAGCAATGAGTTACACAGACAAAAGCCTCTGCCATCAAGGAATTTACCTTCTAATAAATAAGCAGAATTTGCATTCTAATAAATAAGAAAGTTGACAACGTAAGTAAAATATAGAGTTACATCATATGATGATAAGGGCTATAGAAAAAAATATAAAGCAGAGAAGGTAAGAGGTAATGGGGTCAGGGTAGGGAGACATTGAATTTTATTTAATTTGATCTATGTAATTTTTATTTTATTATAAATAGACAAATTATAATTGTATATATTTACGAGGTACAAAGTGATGTTACGATATATGAATATAAGTGTGGAATGAATAAATCAAACTAATTCATATATATTCATCACCTCACATACTTTTTTTGTGGTGAGAACATTTGAAATTTACTCTCTTAGCAATTTTTAAACATACAATACATTATTATGAACTATAGTCACCATGCTGTGCAACAGATCTGAAAAACCTCATTCATCTTATCTGACTGAAACTTTGTCCCCTTTGACCCCATCTCCCAAACCCTAACCCCTGGCCTCTGGTAACCACCATTCTACTCTCTATTTTTGTTTTCAATTGTTCTGCATTTTACATACAAGTGAGATTGTGTGGTATTTGTCCTCCTGTGCCTGGCTTATTTCACTTAGCGTAATGTCCTCCAGGTTTATCTATGTGTCACAAATGACAACATTTCCTCCCTCTTTTTTAAAGTGGAATAATATTTTATTGTGTATGCATACCATATTTTTTTAAACCATGCATCTGTTGATAGACACAGGCTTATTCCATATTGATTATTGAGAACGCAGATATCTCTTCAACATACAGATTTCAAATTCTCAGTTTTCAGAGGTACCTCTATACAGTTTTCCATAAATGGTTGTACTAATTTACATTCCACCAACAGTACCCAAGAATTCCCTTGTCTTGATGGGATCTAAGTAAACTAAAGAGCTTCTGCACAGCAAAAGAAACTATCATCAGAGTGAACAGGCAACCTACAGAATGGGAGAAAAATGTCTAATATACCCACCTGACAAAGGTCTAATATCCAGAATTTACAAGGAAATTAAATTTACAAGTAAAAACCCGTCAAAAAGTGGACAAATGATATGAATAGACACTTCTCAAAAGAAGACATTTATGTGGCCAAGAAACATTTTAAAAAAGCTCAGCAACACTGATCATCAGAGAAATGCAAATGAATACCATAATGAGATACCATCTCAAACCAATCAGAATGGTGATTATTAAAAAGTCAGGAAATAATAGATGCCGGTGAGGCCGTAGATAATTAGAATTGCTTTTACACTGTTGGCAGGAATGTAAATTATTTCGACCATTGTGGAAGACAGTATGGTGATTCCTCAAGGATCTAGAACCAGAAATACCATATGACCCAGCAATCCCATTACTGGGGATATACCCAAAGGAACATAAATCATCCTACTATAAAGACACATGCCCAAGTGTGTTTACTGCAGCACTATTTACAATAGCAAAGATGTGGAACCAACCCAAATACCTATCAATGATATACTGGATAAAGAAAATGTGGTACACATACACCATGGAATACTGTGCAGCCATTAAAAAGGATTAAGATCATGTCCTTTGCAGGCACATGGATGAAGCTGGAAGCCATCATCCTCAGCACACTAACACAGGAACCAAAAACCAAATACTGCACATTCTCACTTATAAATGGGAGTTGAACAATGAGAACCCATGGACACAGAGAGGAGAATAACACACACTGAGGCCTGTTAGGGGATGGGGGGTGAGAGGAGGGAAGTTAGAAGATGGGTCAATAGGTGCAGCAAACCACCATGACACATGTATACCTATCTAACAAACCTGCATGTTCTGCACATGTATCCCTTTTTTTTAAGAAATAAAAAAAAGAATTCACTTGTCTCCATGTCCTTACCAACTCTTGTTATCTTTTGTCATTTTGATAACAGCCACTCTGACAAGTGTAAGGTGATAGATAGCTCATTGTGGTTATAATTTGCATTTCACTAATTATTAGTGATGGTGAGATTTTTTTCATCTATCTGTTGGCCATTTGTATGCCTTCTTTCTGAGAAATATCTATTCAGGTTCTTTGCCCAAATTTTAATTGGGTTATTTGTTTTCTTGTTATTGAGTTGTTTAAGTACCTTATATATTTTGGACATTAATCATTCATCAGATATATGGCTTGCAAATATTTTCTACCATTCCTAGATTGTCTCTTTACTAATTTTTTCCTTTGCTGTGCAGAAGCTTTTTTGCTTTTGTTTGTTTTTTCATATTATTGTTTATTATTTCACATTTGTTTATTTTTTCTCATTGTTGACTGAGCTTTTGGGGTCAAATTCCAAAAAAATCATTGTCCAGACCTATGTCATGTAACATTTTCTCTATGATTTTTTCTAGTAGTTTTACAGTTTCAGGTCTAACACTTATGTTTTTAATCAATTTTGAGTTAATTTTTGTATGTTGTGTAAGATAAGGTTCTAATTTCATTCTTCTACTGGTCTATATCCAATTTTCCCAGCACCTTTTATTGAAGAGACTTTCCTTTTTCCATCTTGTGTTCTTGGCACACTTTTGTCAAAAATCAATTGATTGTAAATGTGTTGGTTCATTTTTGGACTCTCTATTCTGTTCCATTATTCAATGTGTCTATGTGCATGCCCATATTATGCTGGTTTAATTATTATAGCTTTGTAATATAGTTTGAAATCAGGTAGAGTGATGCCTTCATCTTCGTATTTTTTTGTTCAAAATTGGCTTGTCTATTCAGGGGTGTGTGTGTGTGTGTGTGTTAGAGAGAGAGAGAGAGAGAGAGAGAGATTCCATCTGAAATTTGACATTCTTTTTTCTACTTCTGAGAAAAATGACATTGAAATTTTATAGGGATTGCATTGAAACTGTAGATTGCCTTGGGTAGTATGGACATTTTAACAATGTTAATTATTCCAACTCATAAACATGGAATATCTTTCCATTTCTTGTGTCTTTCATTTCTTTCATCAATGTTTTAGAGGTTTTAGTGGACCAGTCTTTCACCTCTGATGGGGTTTGGTTTTGTGTCCCACCCAAATCTCATGTCAAGTTGTAATCCCTAGAATTAGAGGAGGGGCCTGGTGGGAGGTGATTAGATCATGGGGGTAGTTTCTAGTGGTTTAGCACCATCCCCCAGTGCTGTTTGTTTAAAAGTGTGTAGCACCTCCCCTATCTCTCTTTTTCCCCTGGCTCTGGTCATGTGAAGACTTGCTTTGCTTCCCCTTTGCCTTCTACCATGATTCTAAGTTTCTTGAGGCCTCCCCAACTGTGCTCCCTGTACAGCCTGCAGAACTGTGAGTCAATTAAACCTTTCTTCTTCATAAATTACCCAGTCTCAGTCTCAGGTAAACCTTTCTTCTTCATAAATTACCCAGGCAGCATGAGAAAAAATTAATACAACCTCATTTGTTAAGCTTATTCTAAGTATTTTTTCGGTAGCTATTGTAAGTGGAATTGTTTTCTTGATTTCGATTTCAAATAGTTTGTTGTTAGTGTATAAAAATACTACTAATTCTTGTCTGTTAGTTTTTATCCTGCAAACTTACTGTATTCATTTATTCTAGCAGTTTTATGGTGGAATCTTTAGGATTATCTACATGTAAAATCATGTCATCAGAAAACAGAGACAATTTCACTTCTTTCTTTTCTATTTGGATGTATTTTATTTCTTTCTCTTTCTCTTGCCTGATTGTTCTGGCAAGGACTTCCAGTACTGTGTTGAATAGAAGTGGCAAGAGTGGACATCCTTGTCATCAATGTTAAGTATAATGTTAGTTATGGGCTGTCATATATAGCTTTAAATGAGTTGAGGTACATTCCTTCTGTATGTAATTTGTTGAGAGTTTATTATGAAAAAATATTTAATTTTTTCAAATGGTTTTTCTGTATCTAAATGAGATAATCATATCATTTTTGTCCTTCATTCAGTTAATGTGATGTATCACAGTTACTGATTTGTATATGCTGAACTATCCTTGCTTCCCCAGTATAAATCCTGCTTGATCATGGTGAATGATCCTTTTAATGTAAGATTGAATTAAATTTGCTAATATTTTTGTTGAGTATTTTTGCAACTGTAATTCATCAGGGATATTGGCATGTAATTTTCTTTTCTTTTCATGGCCCTGTCTGGCTTTGATATCAGGGAATGTGGCCTCATGTAATGAGTTTGGAAGTATTCTTTCCTCTTTCATGTTTTGAAATAATTTGAGAAGGATTGATACTAGTTCTGAAATATTTGGTAGAGTTATTCAGTTAAGCTATTAAGTCCTAGGCTTTTCTTTGATGAAAGACTTTTTATTACATATTCAATCTCCCTACTCATTGTTGGACTATTTAAATTTTCTATTTCTTTATAATTTAGTCTTCATAGGTTCTTTCTAAAAAGTTTTCCACTTCTTCTGGGTTATCCAATTTGTTGATGTATAGTTATTCACAGTGATCTTTTATGGTCATTTGTATTTCTGTGGTATCAATCTTCAGGGTCACAGGGTATATTCCCTGGCTGAGCATTACTGCTACTTGTGTTTTTCAGTTGGGCAAGGCTGCAGGCTGTGCTTGCAGAAGTTAAGCACTCTGAGGCTAGGCAGAGTCACTGCTCAAAACATGGGTCCAAAGGCTATGCTCTGTAGCCATGCATATTTGAAGCTTTCCTCCTTGCCTGAGTGGGGCTTTGAAATGGGCTCTGAGTCTGGGTCGGGCCACTGTTTGAACTCAGAGGTTGGGCAGGTCTAGCCCTTAAGCTCTGCAGAAATGCATGTAACAGGACTCTCCCTTCCTGGGTGGGGCCTTGGAATAGGCTTTGGAACTGGGCCAAGCTACTGCTTGGTCTAGGCAGGACTCACTCCTGTGCTCTACAGAAAGGCACTATAGAGGGTGTCTCCTAGCTTGGGTGGAGCTTTGGGGTGGGCAATGAGTCTGGGCCAGGCTGCTGATTCGACTCCCAGGCCAGGCACTAGCCCCTATGCTCTACAGAAATGTGTTGTGACTGTGTCTTTTTGCCTGGGTGGGGATCTGCTGTAGGCTCTGAGACTAGGTGTGGAGGCTGGCTGCCTAGGGCTCTAGCCAGGTTGAACGTCCTGCTATACTTCTGGGAGCCACCAGCTTGGCTTTGGGGGTGAACTCTGCTGTTGGCTGGGATGGCATCACCGGTGGAAACAAAGGGCTATCATCAAGATCCTTGAGCCTCCTTTTTGTGTTTCTATCTGATCCGAGGTGGTCTAGTCCCGTTGTTACACCCAGTGTTCCCTTTGAGGTGAGATGGAGATGAGCTCCCTGACAAGTGTCCCTGAATACTGAGAAGCTGGATGACTACCTCTAGAGCTCTTTATGGAAACTGTTGATTCAGGGGATCTTCCGTATGTGTTGTGTTGTCTTAAAGGAGGGAAATGATGATGTAGTCAAAGTGAAATCATTCCTCTTATCTTATGATATAATTTTATTTAGTTCTATGGTTTACACTCAGTCTTAGTCCTAAGTTTTTGGGTTTTCATAAAGTTCTTTTCATCTGAGGATAATTGCTAACTGAAATATCTGTGGGAGAAAGTGAAGCCTGGGACCTCAGATTCAGTCATCTTGCTGATGTGACTCCTCTGATGTTGCATTTTAAACAGGGATGCGAATAAAGCTTCACTGAGAAGTCCAAAAAGAGCTGAGGGAGCAAGATATAAGGATAAATGAGAAAAAGTACCCTGGATAGAGTGAGCATGTTTGGTGTGTTTGAGGAAGAGTGCGGGGTCAGGGTAGCCCAAACAAAGTGCATGAGGCAGATAGCAGGAGGTGAGTTGAGACAGATCATATGGAGTAGAGTAAATATTGTCAACCCTTGAAGAGAACTGAACAGAATTAATTGCCCTTCAAATTATCTTCATTAGGCTTATGAATTTATTTAATGTGAATCTGTCTCAGAAGATAGTCCTCCTCAAGCTATAGTCAAAATCATTTTTTTGTGGCTGCATGGATGTTGCAGGTGTTAGATTACAGTGCATTTTGCATGGTGCCACCAGCCAGTAAAGACCCTGGAAGCCCTCTGGCTGTGTTGTCAGGGTGATCCATCACTGGCTATTCCCTCTCCTGCTGAATGGTCATGCACACAACATATGCCAATTGGGCCACTCCCTCAATGGCCAGCCCAGTCCCTCCTCTTCAACACATAGTGTAGGAAAAAAGTACAACCCGCATATACACACAAAACAGATGCATCATCACCCCACAAAGGCAATTGGGTGGAGCAGTCTTTGTTACCTTTTGGTACACAACTCCCACCATACTCTCTTGTTGCTTTTTTCACTCTTCAGTGTTTCCCTTGATACTCACCTCGAACCAACTTAACCTGAATAAAAGTCCTGGTGAAAGCAAATGTAAAGGAAGTACATGGGGTAATTTGTGACTCTACCCAATATCCTTGCTTGGCCTGAGCACCCTGCCAAGGGTCCCAGAAATGTAGCTTTGAAATTTGCATAGCGCGTAGAACATGGACCTGAAAACAAACAGACTGAGAATTAAATACTGATTTTTCCCATATAGGAGAATCACAATTTCTGTACACAATATTTTATTTCCACAATGGGTGCAAAATACGCTTGCTAAAAAGATCCAAAGGCAGATTCTATTTTTCAAACTTCATTATCCTGCTTTATAATCTTCTAATGTAGAATGCAATTTGTTTATCTCATCGATATTAATGTGTTTTATATTTTTGATCAAATTGTGTATGTTGAGATGGGTTCTTAAATTTCTGTTTACTTTCTAGATTAAATCTTACCACATAAAGAATTATCTCCTTTGTGAACAAATGTGTCAAAATCAACTTGGATCTGCTTGATGGTTCTCACACCTTCAGCGTTCATAAGAAAACATTTTTGTGTCACCAGATGTAACCCAGATGGTACATATTAATTTATATATGGATATTGAAAAAAATGTATGGTTTCCATCTGAGGTCTTTTAAGTATGATTTTTAAATTGATGCAAATATTGCTTTTTTTTTCCAACTTGCACTGTAATACAGTCAAAATATGGCTCCCAGGTGAATGAACAATTATCTGTTTCATTTGGCATCATTCTTGTATTTCTGAGCCATGACTTCTGAATGAATGTATGTCTTTTCAGACCTGGTTTCAACTGGCTGAAGAGCATTTTGATAGTGTCAGGTAACTCTCATTACACTGAAAGACGGTGCTGATAAGATAAATTTAGAACATCTTTCATCTCATTTTCAATATTAACAACTGTCGTATAGTCTTGCCAGGAAACGTAAATGTGTGATAAAGTTTAGACATTTTAATGCTTTAGTCTCTCCTGTTTTGATAAATATTAGACATAAGGTGGTACTGAAACACCATCCCAAGATCTCTAGGTTTTCAGGAAAAAATGGTTCATCATAAGCTCATTATAAAACTGTATACAAAAGAAATTGTAGGGCCAATTCAATAAACAAATCTGAGATTTTGGTCTCCTGTTATCCTTTCCTTCATTCCAGGAAGAGTCTAAAGTATACTGTTCAAAAGTAACAATATGAACATTTTGTAGTGGTCTTTGAGTATATCTTTCAAAAGAGATCTGATAAGGATTACTACAGAAAAAATACTTTCTTCACATTTCTCTTCTTCTGCTTCCATCTCTTCCTTTTTCTTTTCTATATTATTCTGCTTTAGCCTATTGTTACTTAATGGACATCAATACCAGCATCCTCTTTGTGTATTTTAATCATGCATGGATAAACAGACACACTTCAGTGGCCAGAAATTTTCACAAATTAGAAACAATTAATATGCTAGATTCCCACTTACTCATCCAAAATAATATGTGAATATCATAAGCATTGTTCAAAACATATCTTTGAACATAGAATAGAGGTCAGTTTAGCAACACCATCCCCTACCAACCTTCTGTTGTGAAACTTAGATAATTAATTTACATTTGGCTTTCCTTATTGTTTTGCATACAAATTAGAATGCTTAAAGCCTCCAACAAACTTGGTCACTGAGTCAAAGTAAGAAAGGAAGATGAGAAAATAGAGAAATTGCTCAGCAGACTATATACATTCCTTAAAAGAATTATGTGTTCAGCTATGTATCCAGTATGCACAAACAGACCAGAGTCATCCATTCCTATAATGTTTAACATTCTCTTTTATAGTTGCATAAAAACACAAGGACAATCTCTTACCTTTCCTTTCTCTGTTCTCTCTCCCCAGGAAGGGAAGAACAAAAACAAAAAACAAACAAAAAACCAAGAAAAACATGGACACACACACACAAGAACACAGTCTCCCAGAATTCCCCATAATTCACTGTGGAAGCAGGAAAGCTGCTGTAAAGAGCACAGGTGCTGAGAGGAGAAAGCAGTGCTGTGCTACATGCAGAAGAGAGAAGTATATGCCTTGTCCCAAACCAATATCACATGCTATCACATAGGAGAGGAAGCCACACCTCTGAGGTGCCACTGAATCCTTCTAGGTGAAAACAATTCCTCTTACTTTAGCCTGCTGAGGCTTTCACCGCAGAAGTTGGGCACAGGTCCAGAGACCAATACCAGAGTGAAAACACAGTGCTCCTCCCAACCCAGTCCCTTTGGACTCAACCACTTTGGGGTAGGCAGATACTAAGATAGTACCCAGTAATCCTTGCCTCTTGGCATTCATGCCCATGTGTAATACTCTCTCCTTGAGTGAGGGCTGGACATAGTGACTTGTGTCTAACCAATAGAAAATGGCAAAGGTAATGGATGTCACTTCTATGATGAGGCTGCAAAATATTGTGACTTCTGTTTTGCCATCAGACTTTTATTTCCTTAATTTTCATGCTCTGATAAAGCAAGTTGCCATGTAGAGACACCCACATAACAAGAAACTGGGATGGCCTCTGGCCAATAGCCAGCAAGAAACCAAGACCCCCAGCTTGACACACTGCAAAAAAGTGAGCTCCTCGGCCTAACAGCCTGTAAGAAACTGAATCTTGCCAATATCACTGAACTTGGAAAAAGATCTTTCCTCTGTTGAGCCTTCTGATTACACCACAGCCCTTGCTGATACTTTGATTGAAGCCTTTTGGAAAACTCTAATGCAGTGGATCCAGAGACGTTCTGCCCAAATTTCCAACCTACAAAAACTGTGAGATAATAAAGGTGTATTGTTGTAAGCCACTAAATTTGTGATAATTTGTTTCACAATAGTAGATAACTAATACACCTCCCAACAGGGTACTTCCAAAATTCCTGTTCTGCTTGTGAATGAAGTCCCAGCAGTCTGACTCACCAGTTAGCATAGCCCATTTCAGGCTGAGCTGGTACCTTACAACAATACATCCACTAACTTCTTTCCAAGAGGCAAGACTACAGAAAACGTTTTGTATTATCTGGGTGTTTCATTTTTCTACACTCTCCTTTCCTCAAGAAAAACTGAGAATTAACTGAAGAAATTTTCTTACATCTTTAATTTGTGCCAGGGGTGTAGCCAGAGAATTGAAAGCTTCAAGTCATAGAATAAACAAAGTGCATAAAAGTCCAGATGCTGCACCTCTCAAAACTACTTTACTTTATGTTCATTTTCTTTCAGGATAAGAACCACTTTATTTAAGTTGTATCATGAAATTAGTAATTTAAAATATTTATAAGGATTAACTAATTACCGATTATTTTTGATAAAACCTAATGGTTATGTTTACACTAGTAAAATGTGCTCTTTTATTTTAACTGGACAACATATGCATAGGATGTAACTGACAAGTTTTTCCCTCTATATTATTTAAAATGCATTTTTTTTTTCAAAGTAAAACTTGATTTCCAAGGTCCGACATAAACCTCTAAGGATATTTTTGTTGACAGCAGCAGAAAAATCATCACTGACTTTATCACTTCGGAGATGACTACTGCATAAACAGTAACTGAATATAAGAGGGTAGGCTAGGCACCTGGGATGAAGTACTTGCTGCTTAATGCAGATCTTCAGTCTCTACACCTCCTTTAATGCACTGCATTCAGATAGTATGGTTTGGCAACAAACAAAAGCAACAGTTTAATGGAAGTATTGAAAACTGTTCTACATTATTTTCTTTCCTTATCCCACAAATTAGAAAATATGTCTGGCAGTTTTGCTAACAGTTCAATAATGCACTTCATTTTGCTACTATTCGCAATGAATTTTCTCAGTTTCTTGTTTAATAAATCAATGCCAAAATAAAACTTGGAGGTAAACAGATTTTAATTGAGTCTTTGTGATGTTATGTATCTTGGAATTTGGAAGTCGTAGAATTATACATAATTTTACTGGTTTATTTTGTTTAAATATTTGGCATTGAGTATTATAACAGCTTTTTGATGGGAAAACAAATATCGAAGACACTCTCTTTGTAGGCTGTCTATGACATTTGAGGAAGAGCTGGGGACATTCAAGGAGAGCTTCTGCCAGAGCTTTTAATTTCTCCCAAGTCTTATATGTTGTTTTCTTGATCAGAATTGTGGATGCTGAGATTCAAAATTAATAATGCATACTAACTTGCCAGTTGGTAAACTTAGTTCTTTTGGTGATATTTGGTTTTTGTTTGTCAAAAAAAGTTGCTCATCCAACCAATAGTCAGAGACCTTCATACACACTGTCATTTGTAATACCCACAACAATCACTATCCAAAATGAGAGACACTCTAGCCCTTGCTTGATGCTCTTATATCATGAAAAACAAAAGGGCATAAGGAGAAGTGTTTGTCAAGTTGATATGAAATATAAAGGGTGTTTTCATAAAGCAAACCTAGTCTTGTTAAAAGTGCTGTACTCTGTCGCACTAGCAAAGTTCACTCTAAAAGTGTGTTCTCATCATTCAAGATAACAACAACAAAAGAGTTTCTTTACCTGTCACTCTCCTTCCTGACTTTTAGTTCACTAAAACACCGCATCCTTACTCAAGAAACCATTACCTGAAAAGCAAAAACATGAGATAGAAACCAAGGCCAGGCACAATGCCTCACACCTGTAATTCCAGCACTTCTGGAGGCCAAGGTAGGTGAATCACCTGAGTCCAGGAGTTTGAGAACAGCCTGGGCAACATAACAAAACTCTGTTTCTACTAAAAATATAAATATTAGCTGGGCATGGTGGCTCACACCTGTAGTTCCAGTTACTTGGGAGGCTGAAGCAGGAGGATTGCTTGAGCCTGTGAGGCAGAGGTTGCAGTGAGCTGAGATCATGCCACTGCACTGCAGCCTGGGTGACAGAACAAGACTCTGAAAAAATAAAAAATAAAAATAAAAAAAGAAACAATTTTCAGTGTTAAGTTTCAATGTCTTTTATTTTGAGAAATTGATAAAAATTGTAAAAGTGTGGGAAGGCATGTAAAAAGAGTTTTTTCTGGAAGAAAAAAGTGGAAAAGAAATATATGTTATATGGTAGATTTTACTATTGTGGTAGATTGTATGCTCCAAAAATGGACACAGTGACATCCTTCATCCTACACATACTTATAATGTAACTGTGCCATTCCTCCCATTGAGAGATGGATCTATGTTCCCTTCCCTCATAGCTGGATAAACTCCTGGCCGTGGCAGAAGTTACAGTGTATGGCCTCCAAGACTAGTCATAAAAGAGTATATACCTTCAGCACAGCGTTTTAGAAGAGCTTGGTCTTGGACCACAGTCTCTTTGCCATGAGAAAGCTGTATCAGATGGAGTGGACTGTGTGGAGAGAAACCAATACTGTACACTCTGTAGCCCCAGCTGAGTGTGGTCCAACCATCAGTCAGCAATTACCAGATATGAGTGGTGAGTCTTCAGATTATTCCAGCCCTTGGCTGTCAAGTTGTCCATAGTTTTTCTCTCACCACAGCTAATAATGCTGTATAAAACGAATGCAAGCTCTCCCTGATGGGTCTTACCTATATTAGAGATTTCTGAACAAAATTAGTGATTGGGGTGACATGTTTCACAATAAATAATTAATGGAAAAGACTTATCTCCATTATGTAGATGAGGCAACTGAAGTTCATAGTGGATATATGATTTAACTAGTAATACAGCACTATTAAACTACAGAGACTGAGTGGGCTCAAGTTCTATTCCCTTTCTCTATATAGAAATTTGTGAAGTTTGTTCCTGAGTAACTATTTGGTGAAATGGAAAGTTTGTCTTCAGTGGTCCTGGTTTCCTCTCAGATACACCTAAAAATATTTAATGCTTATGTCTCTATTGGGAAATTACAATTTCATAGATAAGATGTTTCCCATGACTTTTACAATGAAGAAAGTATTTTCAGACCACCATGGTGATAAGGCAATTTCTGTTTTCTAGTTTCACGTCATTCATGAGTTCATCTGGTTTAGATCTTCTTTTGCCCTCATTCCTTAGAATGTCTGCTTAAATTTTGGCAGCATTCAGTTGAAAATAAAGGCTGAATACCTGATAATTAACTGTAGTGCTGCTAAAAAGAAACAGTGCAAATACAAATAAAAAGGAACTACATAGCGTCTCATTTACAGTCTCCTTATGCACATTTATTCCACTTATATTTGATTTCTCTTCTATTACTATTGATATTACAAAATGTAACCTTGTTGAACATTTACAGTTATGCCTCATTCTTTGTCTAATCATCTCAGATGTTATCATACACGATCAGGAAGTGCTACTGAAGTATTTCCCACGGGACTTAAAGAAAGATTGAAGGGTAAATGTCATCTTAGAACTTACAAAGGCAAGAATTCCACTCTTGACACTTCCTCTCACCCCTTGCCTGATTGCTCACAGATGTCACACTCAGAAAGCAATGTCTTTTTTTTTTCTTTTTCTTTTTCTTTTTTTTGAGGCGGAGTCTCACTCGGTCACCCAGGCTGGAGTACAGTGGCACAGTCTCGGCTCACTGCAACCTCCACCTCCCGGGTTCAGGCGATTCTTCTGCCTTAGCCTCCTGAGTAGCTGGGACTACACTGCGCCCAGCTAATTTTTTGTATTTTTAGTAGAGATGGGGTTTCACCATGTTGACCAGGCTGGTCTCGAACTCCTAACCTCATGAGCCCCCCCCCCCCCCCCCCCCCCCGCCTCCCAAAGTGCTGGGATTACAGGCGTGAGCCACCACGTCCAGCCGGAAAGCCATTTCTTAAAGTTGTTTATTGCAAATCTTCTTCCTTTGCGTCATATTGTCAACTAATAATTATTTAACATCCATTTGATATATGGAATTGTATCTCTTCCTATTGTACAACTTCCTATCAGATTTTAGGTAAGAGGCAAAAAGCATGTGATAGAGACTTTTCAATTACCAAATTAAGAAATAAATGCTGGATGGATTCTCATATAGTTGCTAGTCATACCTTTATCAGAACACTGAGAGGCCCCCATTTCATTGCCCCAGAACTTTACCTCAATGTACTTGTTTAGAAAGATGGTTTGGAAATCCTGACCCACTTCAGGTTAACAGCACCAAGATGCTTGGTAAGACTGGTAATGTTAACAGTAGTAAGATGTGATAACGTAACCAGAGGAAACAAGACTTTTTATTTGAAACATCATCTATCAAGGACAGCAGCTTGAGACAGTTTTTTAAACTATACTATGAGCATTTGAGTATCACAGTTTGTCTTCTCAAAATGCTAGTTTAAACAAAGTACACAAGGTGAGATTAAATGAGGAAAAGAAAAACAACAGACGGTTGTTATTGGGGGTTTACTATATCTAAGGAATTTAATATATATATGTATATTTCCTGATTTAATTCATACAGAAACCCAGTGACATAGATTGTATTGCTCATTTACAGCCATGAAAACTGAAGTCTCCACATGGAGTAACTAAACCAAATCCACTAGCTACAACATAGCAGAGGCAGGATTCAAAACTCTGCAGCTCCAAAGTCCAAGCTGTTGCTACCAGGCTATGCCTCTCTCAATAGACGTGTACTTGGGAGTAGTCTGTCAGCTAAGAATGCACATTTAAGGCAGTTTTTGTATCCTGACACTGCCGTTTGATCACATATGTGACTGTTTACTCTCTGGATATTAGTTTCTCAATCTCTAAAATGAGGATAATTCCTGATACGGATTTAGAGATTATGTAATGCCTTACAGAGCGCTCAATAACTTGTCGCTGTTATTATTTCATGATATGAAGAACATAACTTTTCAGTCTGCTCCCAATAATTTGTGGGAGGCAAAAGAAAAAGAACAAAGTTATTTATGTTTCAGTCACCATGGCACTGCAGTTTTGCTTAAACAATACTGTTTTTTGTTTTTGAGATTGTCTTGTCCCTTTAACTTTTTTTCTTCAAAGTACCTGACAAACATGAGTCAATTCATTTTTCTCTTTTTTTCATTATTAGTTTTCATTGCCCTCCTTGTCAAGTTGCATTTAATAATTTATCAATTATGCCTGATCAGGCCTGCTTGGCTGGCACAGCTAAGCTATAAAGAAGAACATGAACAGATGTCAAAAATGCATTTGTTTTCTCTTTTTTTGCCAAATGCCAGGCAAAGAATGGCACCGTTCTGCTTGCCTGCCCCTTTTACTGGTGAGTAGTGCAAAATGGTTCACACAACATCTGCTTTTCTAAAGACCTGCTAGCATTGCCCACGTATCTCCAGATGTTGTCACACATAAACACAAATATCTGTAGGACTGAAAGTGAACAAACTCTCTTGGGATGCCAAATTCAGTGTTGTTTTGTTCTGTTTTGTTCTGGGGCCTGGGAAAATGGTAAAGGAATGGAGTATGGATCTAGTATTTTGATTCCATTTGCAGAAGATTATTTTCCCTCTGTAAATTGACTGCCATTTTAATAACACAGTACTGAAGTGAAAGATGCAGGTTAAGCCCCTTAGCTGTGCCCACAACCTCAGGAAGAATGAAAAGGGATGATACATTGCAGAAAAGGTCCTACTGTGAGACAACCAAACCCACATCAAGGCTTCAGAGAACAAAACAAGAATTTACTTCTTGCCTCAGGAAAACTATGAATCGTTATTAAAGTGAGTTCAAAATATAAGGAAGTCCTTCCTGCTCTGCCCACCTCTCTTTGCCACCACTACCATCCTTCCTAAAACTGTGGATCACTCTGCCTCTCCTTTATGATTCCACTTCTTTCTGTTGTCCTTAGATGAGTGCTCTCGGTCATTTGTTTGCCTCCAAATTCCCCCTCAGTGGAGCTTGGGTGGGTGGGGCAAGGAGCTCATTTTAGCTCTTGTACCTATAAGGAAAGAATGAAGAAAAGTCACCCCTCCTGGTCCAGTATCAGAGGAAAGGACATATAAGAGCAAAGGTTTTCCTCATTAAGAGAAATCATCTCAACATACTTAGGTATTTGGAGTTAAGTAGCTCTATCTCTTCATGAGTGTTCTAGTTTAGTCTGGGCCACACACCTAAAAGGGGCATCTATGTCCCACAAAAAAGGAGATAAATCCTGTTATGCCATAATGAGAATAGAAATTATGACTTGAAGTTGTGTTGTTATTCATGCTCCTCCTCCTGCCTGGATCTCTAGCCTTATCCTGTGACAGCAGGGCTAGATTGACAAATGGAAGAGCATTGTCAAATAGCATTTTCATGACAGTCACTGAACATTTTATTGTAGAACTGGAGTCACAAACTTTTTCCTATAAAGGACCAAATATTACAGATTTTCATCTTTGCAGGACGTATAATCTCTGTCACAACAACTCAGCTTTGCCATTGTAGCATGAAAGAAGCCATAGACCTTGCAGAAATGAATGGGCATGGCTGTGTTCTCTAAAGCCTTATTATAAAAAACAGGCAGTGCACATGTGTAAGAGCACACACTCACACAGAAGGTGGCAGACTGGATTTAGCCCATAGGTCATAGTTTGCTAAACTCCGTTATAGAAAGGAGAAGTGAATATATATTAAACTATTATAAGAAATCACAGTTACTTTTGCACCAACCTAATATTTGTGACTATTACTCTGTGGGTCAGTGAGGAATATTTTTCTGCCCCTCTCTGGATGCTTTATTTCATGACTGGAATTTGAACATCTCACTACTCTTCTTTGATCTGTTTGCTTTATGCAATAAGCATATTTTCCAAAATGACCAAGGTATGAACCCTGTCTTCGAGCAGTGAAACAATGTGTTATTGATGTAGGATATAGTAGAAACAAGGAAGAGACATATTAGAAGAGTAGGAAAGCTTCATAGAGGAAGTAACAAAGCCCAAATCTTGAAAGTTTTACTGGGATTTACTATTTTGGGTATCCCAGACATTGTGACATTCTAGGTATAATAGTGAGGTCTGCCAGAAAAGTAAAAAGAAAGACATGAAAAACCATGACCCATTTGGGGAAAGGTAGCATGTTCTGCAAAAGTTTACTGAAAGGTGAAACTAGGTTGTCATGGTGAGGTAAGGTTGTAGAAGGAGGCAAAGTTAGATTACAGAAGCCCTTGTATACCATGCTAGGGCACTGTAGGTTTCACCGATGCTTTGCTCCCTTGATGTGGAGTGGAATCATGGGCAGAGATCCCTGTCAGGTTAGCTCAGTGTAAGGGCTGAGTCCCACTCTGCTGCTTGATTCCTCACACGGTCACTGCTGTGTGCCATTGTTCAACCTCTCTGTGCCTCAATTCTTCCACGTTTAGAAGGGGACAATGATAATATAATTAATGCCTACTGCATGGAGTTATTATGAGGATTAAATGAATTAATATTCATAACACTTTTGAACAGGATCTGCAACACAGTAAGGTGGTATACTGGGATTATACTCAGGAATCACCTGATGGGACTTTTTTTTGCCCCTAAAACACATTGACCATTTATGAATAAAAAGAAATAAAAATATTAGGGCAGTCCAGGAGAAAAGTTCTGAGCCTGAATTTTAGCACTAGGGATAAAAAAGAGGAGGTAGTTATGAGATATAAAAAAAAGGTATATTTAAAAAAAGTTTAATTGCTGATTGAACGGGCATGACATATCCTTAGAGACAACTGAACATCTCAGCAGAGACTAGTTTTAGTTTGCCATCTGGGTGAATGGCAGTGAGGTTTCTGGCATAGAGAATCCCAATGAAGAGGAAGAATTGGGGAGAGTACTTAATATGCTATTCATTTCCTACCCACACTCCTTTATTTAAAAAACAGCCTCTCTTTCCACAGCTGCTGGATGGGGCATTCCTTGTGCATGGGGTGCTCATCTAATTTATTATCTAAATGGAGGCATGTTAGCGATTGAGAATAGGAAGCTGCCAATAATGATTACAGAACAGCAGGAATGAGCTAGGATTCTCCAGAGCAAAGTGGGGTACATGGTCCCCCCACCTGTGAAGCACATGATCCCGTGCCAGTCTACAGTTGACTGCGAGCAAATGCTTCGCCCCGATTTTTGCAATAATATCTTTTCTGCCTAGAATTTAAGACTGATAAATTGAAAAAATTATTTGTTTAGTCAAAAAGTAGTTACTGAGCATTAACTATATACCGGGAAAGGTCCCAGGCACTGTTGATATAGCATTTAACAAAGAAGAAAAAGCTCTGCCTTGATGGAATGATATTCTAGTAGAAAACTAGATAAAAGATAAATGTATAAATAATGTCTGAGAATGGTAGGTACTGGGGAGAAAAATCAACCAACTAAGGTGGTAGAAAATGGTAGGGTGCTGCTTTTAGATTGGGTGGTTACGAATAGGGAACTATTTGAGGAGGTGATATAGGCAGAGATGTGAATTAAATAGGAAAGAAGTTTGATGTGTGTGAGCAAGAGAATGACTCGTGTAGTGAAGGAGGAAAAGGGTAATAGAAAATAAGAATAGGGAGGATACAGTTGATAACTGGAAGGCAGTCCCTCAGAACTGAGACTAAATTTGGTTCCTGGCTTTCCATAAGTATTCAGTTGGTTACATACACAACAGACACTCTAATTCCTTTACTGTCTTCTAATCACAGCTGAGTATTGGCAAATGCTTGGCTTGGAAATGGACAGGGAAATAGGTTTGGTCAAATGCATAGTAAAGTCAAGTCTGAGCTGAATCTTCTTCACAAGTTGCCCCCACTTTTGAAAAGAACTAAATGAATCTCCTTTCTTTCTCTGGATGCCTAGAATTGCAGCCAGCATGTTGTGACTTCCCATGAGGGAAGTGGCCCAAGCTTAAACAAATGTGGCAAGGAGGGCTGAGTAGATGTCATGTTTGTCCTTCCATGTCCATGGGCTTTTTTGTTGTATCCTTTTAGTAAGTCAATTTT
Organism: Theropithecus gelada; assembly: GCF_003255815.1. Lineage (NCBI taxonomy): Eukaryota > Metazoa > Chordata > Mammalia > Primates > Cercopithecidae > Theropithecus > Theropithecus gelada. The sequence continues at coordinate 93,969,763 of NC_037676.1, forward strand.
TACTTAAATGACCTAGAGTATGCTTCTACCCCTTCCAGCAGAGCATCTTAATTTCCCTTTTGAACATGCTGAGTTTGATGGACCCATGAGTCTCTCAAAGAGGCAATGTCTAATTTGAAGTTAAAGGTCCACACCGGAGTCAGAGATAATCGTAAGAGAATCATTAACATGTCCCACCACAGAAATGTTGGAATCATCCTGTTAGGGTGTGATACATGGAAGGAATGAGGGCTAGGCACAGACTAGAATACTGGGCTTACCGCTACATTTGAGTGGACAGTTCTTAAAGGAGTGAAGCTGAGCTGAGGGAACAGGAATGAGAATCAATGGAGAGGACTTGTTTTCCCCCTAAAACACATGCTGTCCCCACTGGGGGATTCTGGCATGCTGCTGGTCATGGGGGAGCTCAGCACAGCAGTGGGCAGAGGAAGGAGTCAATACAGAATACTGAGAAGAAAAAATCAGCTGAGACCAGTGGCTTATGCCGGTAATCCCAGCATTTTGTAAGGCCAAGGTGGGAGGATCGCTTGAACCCAGGAATTTGAGGCCAGCCTGGGCAACATAGCAAGACCCCATCTCTTAAAAAAAAGAAATAGCTGGGCATGGTAGAGCACATATGTGGTCCCAGCTGCTTGGGACACTGAGCCAGGAGGGCCACTTTAGCCCAGGAAGTCAAGGCTGCAGTGAGTATAGCCCTGCCACTGCTCTCCAGCCTGGGCAACAGAGCATGACCCTATCTCAAAAAATTTTAAAAGACCCAAAAGGTAGAAGAAGACATCTCCTCTCTGATTTAGTTTTTTCATTTGAAGCAGAGAATTTCTCCTATTTTGTGGATTCTTATTCTAATTTGCTTTGGTAAGCTCTGGAGTTGGAGGGGCTCTATCCAGAATGTTCCTGGCATAGACTCACCTCTTTGGCACAGCCAGTGAGCTCCTTCTATTCGTTTCTGGGCCCCCTGCTCACAACACCTGTGTCTGGCTCAAATCTGTCATCTCAAGAGTTGGTGCTAGGGCCATATTAGGAGGAGATGTATTTTTAAATCCCTTAGAAAATAGCACTGGCAGTAATTGGCTCTTAGATCTCAGTAATGCTTACTGGTTTGATCTATAAAAATATATTTCCTCCCTCCACCCCTACCCATTGCCTTATTTTCTCTTCATGTTGGGAAATGATTTTTCATTTTATTTCCTACTTTGTTCTGTGGAGTCCTGTACCAATTTCACAAATAGGAAAGAAAATAAAAATCTCTATATTTGTTTTCTTGCTGCTGCTTAAATATTGATCTTTAGAAATTTATGAAGGATTGCCTGAGGCCTCCTAGGAAGTCTAAATTGGAATTGTGATTTTTCTTCTTGTTGCTTTGTATGAGTCATCAGGAATAAGTATTTTTGTTATTTTTGATGATTATTTTTAAAATAACACTAACACTTTTCTTGGGGCTTAATTCACTGCTGCAGAGGATGTCACCACTGCTTAAAAGCTCTTGGGCAGTCAATGCTGTCTGTAATTTTTTGACAGAAGTTCTGTGAAATTCCCTTTTCCAGTATGCTCAGCACACGTTGTTACTACGCTTAAGTAAATGTTTTTTCCACGGTTGTTTTTAACAGTCCTTAGAGATTCTAGAAACCTCCTGTAAGAAAGTTGTGACCCTCTGGTTCTTTGTGACTGTGTGCCCAGAAGGAAATTGACTCATATATGAAGAAGCTACGCTTCTAAGGAAAATTCTGACTCGGTAACTTCAGGTTGCTCTATAAAGCAAATAAGACCTCACACAGTATCCTTCCCTTTTTACTGCTTTTGTTTCTTTTGAAGGAAAATGCTGATATTGCCTGTCACTTTTTATGATATATACAAAATTGATGACAACTAGAAAAAATATTGCTTTTAAAAAGTGTTAAATAGAAGAATATGCCTGCAGGTGCATAGGTGATGGAGGTGCTGGAATAACAAGAACCTTGAGTGGACTGTGAAAAATCAGTGGCAGTTGAAGATGTTGGAAATACTCACCATTGATTCTGCCTTCTCAGTACCATGGAGAGAAGTCTACACTAAGCAAAGGAGTATTGGCTATTTGGAAGGTTAAAATAGGTTACCTGTAAGTTTTCAAACAATAAATTGTCCAAAGTGTTCAAGACACGTTTTTTTTTTCTTAGTAACAAAGGAGAGAAAACCTTTTCTTTCATAGAATGAGTTAACAAGATTGATGCTTAAGTAGTTTGGGCTATGGATCTCCTTTTGGTTGAGAATTTCTAATGAATATTTGGCAGTTAGGCTTACTACCTACGTAAAGAACAAATGCTTCCTTATGATGTGGAGACATAATTAGACCGGAAGGCGGCAAAATTGGTACTGAAAGAGGGAGCATTTGCTGGGCAGCTGATTCTATGCATTAGTGGGATTTTCAATTTCATCCTGGCTTCACTTCTACTTATTTCTGTACTCTGCAGTGGATAGAAATTGAAAATCAACCCCTTAATCTATGTTGAAAGTAAGAAAAAAATTAGAATAACTTTGACTATTTTTAAAATCTATCATTCATGGAACATTAACTACATAAAACCAAGAAATATAAAAATGCAAGAAGAAACCACCATTATTCACTGTTTTGTTTTAAGGTGTGGCTCATTGTTCAACTTTCTTTTATATTACAAGTATTCCCCCTCCCTCTCCATGTCTTTGTACCATAAGAAACTTTTTAAAAATAAAAAAGCTATAATAAAAATTATAAGACACTGTAAATGAATGGTTTTAGTCATCTGAATCTTCTGTGACCCTTAGAATTAAGGGGGAAAAAAACCACAATGATTATGGCCAATAATAATTCCTCCTTATTTGAAGAAATTCAACAGTTTTAGAACCAACTTTAAACTATACAACCTGGCATATACACATTAAAAACACACACACATACACACAAAATTGTTTACTAAGCAAGAACAAGAATTCATTAAAGAGACACGCCAGCTATAGGAAGTTTCGATTTTAAATGTAAAGAGAGGAGGCAATGGTACCTGACTTTTTACATTTTGATTTATATTGGCTTCTTTCCAGAAAATGCTTTCTTTGGCTTTCAAAAACAATTTATTTGTTCTCCAACCCTTGGACTGAAACCGTCTTCAACGGAAAATCCGAACACCTAGATTTTACTTTTCATTTAGGCAAAAATGTATTTGGAGCCAGGCATGGTGGATCACAACTGTAATCCCAGCACTTTGGGAGGCCAAGGTGGGCAGATAACCCGTGGTCAGGAGTTTGAGACAAACCTGCCCAACATGGCAAAACCCCATCTCTACTTAAAAAAAAAAAAATTAGCCAAGCATAGTCTTGCATGCCCGTGGTCCCAGCTACTTGGGAGGCTGAGGCAGGAGAATCACTTGAGCCCAGGGAGCGGAGGTTCCAGTGAGCCAAGATCACACCATTGCACTGGGCGACAGAGCAAGACTCCATCAAAATAATAATAATAATAACAAATAAATACATAAATAAAGCACAATTGGTCTCTACCCGCTGGAAAACAAGCAGGAATTGCTGTGTGTTTCACAGACATGGATCATGAAGAGGATAAAATGAGATAACTTATTAAGTGCTAAGAAATATTCTCTATAAACCCAAGCTATTATAGTTACTTGAGTCTCATCTCGGGAGGCTGTCATCATGGATTGTTTGCCAGCTTAGCCTTAAAAATGTCAGGCATCACAGACAGCGAAACCTATAAATGAGAAAGTTGGCTGCAGTCAGTCCCAGGGGCCTCTCTGGCACTGGTGCTATGGGGACTCGCAGTTTAATCAGTTAAATCTGCGTCAGGAAGTCATCTCCCCTTCTGCTGCACCCGCTGATGTCACAGAGGTCCTGAGCATCAAGCCAACACCTCCTGCTGAGTAGCAAAATGCTTGTGCCACCTGCCATCCTGGGGAAAACAGCCATGCTGCTGGAGAGTGTAATCAATGGAGAGAGAGCCCGGTCACTTCTGCCATCTCACTCTCCTCCCACCTGGGAATAGAAGTGACAACTATTGAGCCATCAGAATGAAAATCTTTACCAGCCCTGCAGTGATGCAGGTACACAGAGTGACCTGCAACACTACAGCTTTAGGAAGGATATTGATTGTCTTATCTAATAGGAAAATGTGAACCCAATTTATATTTTAGATTAACTCTGTTTCAGGCTTTCTCACTTTGGTTCTTTCACACATATTCAACAAACATCCATTGTCTGTAATGTTCCAGGCACTGTTCTAGGTCATATGAAAAATTAGAATTCAGCAGACATAGCCACTTACTCAAAGAGTTTACTATTCAGTAAAAGGAATGAAGACAACTGCAATATAAAGTTAGAATAATACAAGATAGGTGTCTATTTGCATATATATTTATATAAAAATGAATAAAATATTGAGGCTATTTTTATTTAATAACATCTCAGGATACTATAAGAGATGAAGAGAAAGACCAATGGATTGAGATTCACTAATGACTCAGGTATGACAATTACTGTTCTCAGTTGTTTTTTTTAAAAAAACTTTTCTTCATGTAATGATCTACGGGCATTTTTGTATGATCTGGGGATACCAAAATGACCAAAACTGACAAAAATGTATGCCCTCATGAAGCTTTCATACTAGATGGACACAGAGTAGAGGGCAAGAAAGTGTCCAAGGGATCTGGAGGGACAACAGAGAACCACAGCACAACCTGGCAAATCCTTGTAAGAATTTGACTTTATCCTTGAGTGAGATAGAAGTCATTGGTCTTTCTCATCATTTCCTAGTAAAGAAACAAATGTGAAGACTAAAAGGGCAGAGACTGGAATTCAAAAGTGATGTGACCCTGGAAAATTATTCTGAAGAATCTCAAATGTTCAAGTCTCTAAAAATTTTGATGGAGTGTAGGGCTGACAGAGGTCATGGAGAGGGAACTTTAAGTAAAACTTCTGATGGGTTTGTTGATACCATTAGTACTTAGAATTATAATCATTTATATAGCGTTGTTGGAAAATTGTTGCAAACAAAAACCTTTTAAAAAATATATTTATGCAAATTATACATATCACGAAAATACATACATAGCTCCATAAAGTTTTATAACAAATGACATTTATAGTTATTGCTCCCTATAACCTCCAAGAATAAACTATTAGACATATGCAATCATCCATATATACTAATATTTGGGTAGATTAAAGGTGATGTGTAATAATGTTCAGAGAGATACCAGGGTACCGCCGCCTGGATTAGGATGAGTCATCAATATTTCCCTGAACTGCCTCTTGAAGGCTTATAATGAGCCTTAAACCTACTTAGGACATATCACCTGTAAGCTGGTGAGCAAGGGTTACAGGAAGGAAGGGTGTCCTCCCATGGAGAATCAAGAAACTAGAACATTTTGGACTTTCTGGAGTCCTCCTTCCTCCATCTTCATCTGGATGATTCTGCCTCATCCTTTAGTTTCCTGCCTGTAGTTCTTCCCTCTGGAAGCCTTTCGTGACACAGGCTCTCCCTTCAGTTGATGCTTGGCCTTCATTTTTGCAGCACTGTGAAGTCATTGAATGAATGACTCTTTCTCACCAGACTGCAAAGGCTATGGGGTGGCAGGAAGACTGGCTTCTTGCTGCGTATTGTTTCCACCTGCCATTCTAGTGGTGCTACCTATCAACTTTGTGACTGGCCAGAAAACTTATTGTACAGGCACTTCACTGCTTTCTAGGAAAGGCAGGTCCTTGTGATTGAATGGCCATAGTTTATTCCAAGGTAGGTGTGAACATGTAAGTCTGAGAGAGAGCCCCGGCATTCTCCTAAATGATGTTTAAGGAAGGTTGGCAGAAGCTGGGGAGGCCACTGGGGGAAAGAAAGAAACCAGCAAATGTGAGTGCTACCATGGGGATAAGAAATGGGTCCAAGGATCTCTGCAAGGTGGGAAGAAAGGAACCTGTAGAAGAATTATTTCAAGCAGTTTGCTGAAGTGTTTCCAATGTAAATCCTCTTTTCCATCGCCCCTGTGAAGTCACGGGTAAATTGTAAATTGCGCACCAATAGTTTCGAGAGGCGCTGTTTTTTATGGTGATCCTGAGAAAGGTTAAATTCTGTAACTGCATTGGCTTAGGCAAGAATAGAGACTGATATGGGGATGTGGGGACGTGATGGTGACATTCCTTTGAGAGGCAGATGGAAAAGTAGAGGTATGAGAGAGACAGAAAGAGGGGGAAAGAGAGAGAGAAAGATAATTTTGGAGGGGCTTGGGGCAGAAAGAAACACCAAAAATTCCCTTTTCTTCCTTCTCTGACGCCTAGAATGGAAAAAAGATTCATCCAGGCAGAGGAAAACGACTTGTTTCTTGTAAGCAAGGTAATTGCTATGAGTTTGGAAGTGTTGTCTGAGCAATCACCAATGTATGATCACCTATTAAAGGATTAGGAGGATGACCCTGCAAGGTGCTGGTAACCTTTCCCTACTTAGTTTCACGGAGACCCCTGTTTCCTACATCAGAGGGCTCACACCTAGTAAACTCACAGAAGTTTTGGAGTCAGCCAAGCCTGAGTCCCAATCTTGGAACTGCCATGTTTGTGGCTAAACTGCCACTGGCCAGTCACTTAACATGTGTACCTTGGTTTCCTCAGGTAAAACGTAGTGGTGACAAGACAACTCCACAAGACTGTTAAGAAAACTGAAGATTATACTATTTATTTGATACGTCAGGCAAAAACAGTGTTCAGCACATGCAGTTTTCCCTCCTACTCCAGAACAAGTTGTGTTTTGAACTTTTCTGTCTTCTAGTGTCACAGGCAGTCAAAAATAATGCTAATTCTGATTCTGTCCTACTTTTCTTCTAGGTCTCAAGTTTCATATCTATAAAGTGAGATGATCCATCAAAAGCAGTCAGACTCCACTCTTTCTTGATTAGTCTAACATTTTTGAGGGCTAGCTTATGCTAGGGACTGTTTTAAGAGCTTTACTTGTGGTAAAATATAACAAAACAAAAAGCTGTATATGATAGATAATATTCTCACCATTATTTTACAGAAGAAATTGAGACAAGGAGAAGGTAGAAAATTCATCAAGATCACATAGATGGTAAGTGGCAAGACTGGGATTGAACTCAGAAAGCCTGTAGCAGAATCCGGTTACCAAATAAGGGTATAATACTTCTCTCTGGTGGGAATAAAGCCAGCATACTACTGAATAACTAGGATAACTAATTCAGTTGTCAAATATAGACAATAGCTGTATAACTTAAAAAAATTAATCAGAGGTAGGCAGGGTGTAGCCAAATTCTCTTTGTTCCATTGACTAAAATGGAAAAGCATGTTTTTCTACACTGCTCCAGTGTGGCTTGGGAAGCACAGTATCAGTAGCACATGGAAGCTTGTAGGAAGCACAGAATCCTAGTCCTAATCAAAACTACAAGATTGAAGGCATCATTTCAAGAAGATTTCAGGATGCTTTCTGTGAACCTTAAAGTTTGAGAAATACTGCTTTTGCTCCTCTGAACATACATGTCCTCATCTTTTAAGTGAGGACCTTGGACTTGAGATTGCCGGACTCCATTCTGGGGCTTGCATGTGGTCTACGCTTCTGGTTGGGAGTCATGCTCTCCATGCCTGATTAATTCACTCCCTCTTCCATCTGCATCAATCCTTAAAATGCTTCTTTTGAAGAACTAGAAAAATGAAGCTATTCTCTATGGAAGCATAGAAAACAATTGCAACCCCTTTGTATTTTGCTAAATGGAAAACTTCAGGAAAACTCCTTACTTGGCTTACTATCTGCATTTTTTAAAAAAATCTATTTGATTATTCTCTTTTCTTCTTTGTTAGTCTGGCTAGCGGTCTATCTATTTTGTTAATCTTTTCAAAAAACCAGCTCCTGGATTCATTGATTTTTTTGAAGGGTTTTTCGTGTCTCTACCTCCTTCAGATCTGCTCAGCTCTTAGTTATTTCTTATCTTCTGTTAGCTTTTGAATTTGTTTGCTCTTGCTTCTCTAGTTCTTTTAATTGTGATGTGAGGGTGTTGATTTTAGATCTTTACCGCTTTCTCCAGTGGCATTCAGTGCTACAGATTTCCCTCTACACACTCCTTTAGCTGTGCCCCAGAGACTCTTGTACAGTATGGCTTTGTTCTCATTGGTTTCAAAGAACTTAATTATTTCTGCTTAATTTTTATTAACCCAATAGTTATTCAGGAGCAGGTTGTTCAGTTTCCATGTAGTTGTATGGTTTTGAGTAAGTTTCTTAATCCTGAATTGTAATTTGATTGCACTGTGGTCTGAGAAAGATTGCTTGTTATAATTTCCATTCTTTTGGACTTACTGAGGAGTGTTTTACTTCCAATTATTTGGTCGATTTTAGAATAAGTGCTACGTGGTACTGAAAAGAGTGTATATTCTGTTTATTTGGAGTGGACAGTTCTGTAGATGTCTATTAGGGCTGCTTGGTCCAGAACTGAGTTCAAGTCCTGGATATCCTTGTTAAATTTTCTGACTCATTGATCTGTCTAATATTGACAGTGGGATATTAAAGTCTTCCACTATTATTGTGTGGGAGTCTAAGTATCTTCGTAGATCTCTAAGAACTTATCTTATGAATCTTGGTGCTCCTGTATTGAGTGCATATATATTTAGAATAGTTAGCTCTTCTTGTTGCATTGATCCCTTTGCCATTATCTAATACCCTTCTTTGTCTTTTTTGATCCTTGTCAGTTTAAAGTCTGTTTTCAGAGACTAGGATTGCAACCCCTGCTTTTTATTTATTTATTTATTTTTTTCTGTCCGTTTGCTTGGTAAATATTCCTCCATCCCTTTATTTTGAGCGTATGTGTGTTTTTTGCATGTGAGATGGGTCTCCTGAATACAGCAAACTGATGAGTCTACTCTTTATCCAATTTGCCAGTTTGCCAGTCTGTGTCTTTTAATTGGGGCATTTGGCCCATTTACATTTAAGGTTAATATTGTTATGTGTGAATTTGATCCTGTCATTATGGTGCTAGCTGGTTATTTTGCTCATTAGTTGATGCAGTTTCTTCATAATGTCAATGGTCTTTACAATTTGGTATGTTTTTGCAGTGGCTGGTACCAGGTTTTCATTTCCATATTTAGTGCTTCAGGAGTCTTTTTTTTTTTTTTTTTTTTTTTAGACAGAGTCTTGCTCTGTCACCCAGGCTGGAGCGCAGTGGTGCAATCTCAGCTCACTGAAAGCTCCGCCTCCCAGGTTCGTACCATTCTCCTGTCTCAGCCTCCCGAGTAGCTTGGACTACAGGTACACTCCACCACACCTGGCTGATTTTTTTGTATTTTTAGTAGAGACATGGTTTCACCGTGTTAGCTAGGATGGTCTTGATCTCCTGACTTTGTGATCTGCCCGCCTCAGCCTCCCAAAGTTCTGGGATTACAGGCATGAGCCACCGTGCCTGACCCCTTCAGGAGCTCCTGTAAGGCAGGCCTGGTGGTGACAAAATCTCTCAACATTTGCTTGTCTGTAAAGGATTTTATTTCTCCTTCACTTATGAAACTTAGATTGGCTGGATATGAAAAATAATAAGGGAATATCACCACCGATTGTACAGAAATACAAACTACCATCAGAGAATACTATAAACACCTCTCAGCAAATAAACTAGCAAATCTAGAACAAATGGATAAATTCCTGGACACATATACCCTCCCAAGACTAAAACAGGAAGAAGTCGAATCCCTGAATAGACCAATAACAAGTTCTGAAATTGAGTCAGTAATTAATACCCTACCAACCAAAAAAAGCCTGGGACCAGATGGATTCAAAGCTGAACTCTACCAGAGGTACAAAGAGGAGCTGGTACCATTCCTTCTGAAACTATTCTAGTCAATAGAAAAAGAGGGAATTCTCCTTAACTCATTTTATGAGGCCAGCATCATCCTAATACCAAAACATGGCAGAGACACCACAAAAGAGAATTTCAGACCAATATCCCTGATGAACATCGATGTAAAAATCCTCAATAAAATACTGGCAAACCGAATCCAGCAGCACATCAAAAAGCTTATCCACCATGATCAAGTCGGCTTCATCCCTGGGATGCAAGGCTGGTTCAACATATGCAAATCAATAAATGTAATCCATCACATAAATAGAACCAATGACAAAAACCACATGATTATCTCAATAGATGCAGAAAAGGCCTTTGACAGAATTCAACACCTCTTCATGCTAAAATCTCTCAATAAACTAGGTATTGGTGGAACGTATCTCAAAATAATAACAGCTATTTATGACAAACCCATAACCAATATCATACTGAATGGGCAAAAACTGGAAGCATTCCCTTTGAAAACTGGCACAAGACAGGGATGCCCTCTCTCACCACTCCTATTCAACGAAGTATTGGAAGTTCTGGCCAGAGTAATCAGGCAAGAGAAAGAAATAAAGGGTATTCAGATAGTAAGAGAGGAAGTCAAATTGTCTCTATTTGCAGATGACATGATTGTATATTTAGAAAACCCCATCATCTCAGCCCTAAATCTCTTCAAGTGGATAAGCAACTTCAGCAAAGTGTCAGGATACAAAATCAATGTGCAAAAATCACGAACTTTCCTATACACCAATAATAGACAGACAGCCAAATCATGTGTGACCTCCCATTCACAATTGTTACAAAGAGAATAAAATACCTAGGAATACAACTTACAAGGAATGGGAAGGACCTCTTAAAGGAGAAATACAAACCACTGCTCAAGGAAATAAGAGAAACATTCCATGCTCATGGATAGGAAGAATCAATATTGTGAAAATGCCATACTGCCCAAAGTAATTTATAGATTCAATGCTATTCCCATGGAGCTACCATTGACTTTCTTCACAGTAGAAAAAACTACTTTAAATTTCAAATGGAACAAAAAAGAGCCTGGATAACCAAGAAAATCCTAAGCCAAAAGAACAAAACTGGAGTCATCATGCTACCTGACTTTAAACTATACTATAAGGCTACAGTAACTAAAACAGCATGGTACAGGTACCAAAACAGATCCATAGACCAATGGAACAGAACAGAGGCCTCAGAAATAGCGCCACACATCTACAACCATCTGATCTTTGACAAACCTGACAAAAACAACAATGGGGAAAGGATTCCCTATTTAATGAATGCTGTTGGGAAGGCAGAAAACTGAAACTGGACCCTTTCCTTATACCTTGTACAAAAATAATTCAAGATAGATTAAAGATTTAAACATAAGACCTAAAACCATAAAAACCCTAAAACAAAACCTAGGCAATACCATTCAGGACATAGGCATGGGCAAAGACGTCATTACTAAAACACCAAAAGCAATGCCAACAAAAGCCAAATCGACGAATGGAATCTAATTAAGCTAAAGAACTTCTGATCAGCAAAAGAATCTATCATCAGAAAGAACAGGCAACCTACAGAATGGGAGAAAACTTTTGCAGTTTATTCATCTGACAAAGGGCTAATATCCAGAATCTACAAGGACCTTAAACAAATTTATAAGAAAAAAAACAAACAACCCTATAAAAAAGTGAGTCAAGGATATGAACACACTTCTCAGAAGAAGACATTTATGCAGCCAACGAACATATGAAAAAAGCTCATCATCACTGGTCATTAGAGAAATGCAAATCAAAACCACAATGAGATACCTTCTCATGCCAGTTAGGATGGTGATCATTAAAAAGTCAGGAAACAACAGATGCTGGAGAGGATGTGGAGAAATAGGAACACTTTTACACTGTCGATGGGAGTGTACATTAGCTCAACTATTGTGGAAGACAATGTGGTGATTCCTCAAGGATCTAGAACCGGAAATACCATTTGACCCAGCTATTCCCTTACTGGGTGTATACCCAAAAGATTATAAATAATTCTCCTATAAAGACACATGCATACGTATGTTTAAGGAAGCACTGTTCACAATAGCAAAGACTTGGAACCAACCCAAATTCCCATAAGTGATAGACTAGATAAAGAAAATATGGCACATATACACCATGGAATACTATGCAGCCATAAAAAAGGATGAGTTCATGTCCTTTGCAGGGACATGGATGAAGCTGGAAACTATCATTCTCAGAAAACTAACACAGGGACCAAAGACTGCATGTTCTCACTCATAAGTGGGAATTGAACAATGAGAACATATGGACACAGGGAGGGGAACATGACACATCGGGGCCTGTCGGGGAATGAGGAGCTAGGGGAGGGAATAGCATTAGGAGAAATACCTAATGTAGATGTCAGGTTGATGGGTGTAGCAAACTATCATGGCATGTGTATACTTATGTAACCTGCACATTCTGCACATGTATCCCAGAACTTAAAGTATAATTTTAAAAAACAGAAATTGATCAATTCATGTTTATACTTTTATTGGGAGTACTTTTTGTCGGGAGTACTTTTGTAGTTAAAGATGCTTCTGTCAAGGTCAATATGACTTTATTTAGGACAATTTAGCAGGTACTTCCTTCAACAGAGGGTACAAATAGCCTTTTTACTTTTGCATTTCTCCTAATACCCAAGAAGGGTATTTTCATTTTCTATTCTTTAGATGTTATTTTGTCACTTTTCCTTGATCTTATTGACTAAAGAAAGAAGCCAAACTTTTAAAGATTAAAGTTAGGTTTTTTTGGAAGTCTTACTGTGGCCTATCGCTTAGGAGTTCTTTCAGACTGCTCCAAAGCAGTGTTTGAGTTCGTATCTCATGTACAAGTGGAGGAGGGAGGGGGATGGGGGTTCAGTACATGCTAAATCACATCAAACTTCCTGAGAACTCACATTAAAGCAGAATCACATCAAGGTTTGGGTGTAAGAGTACATCTGGTTATAAATTACTGAGGCATAATCACTAACCCCATCTGACATTATCTTATGTGTAGGACAAGGCAAGGACCAGGTCATTTATCTTTTAAGGAGTGTAGTGACTCAGGCAAGAGACATGGGGGACCTATGTGCTCTCTTCTGTTTTGTCTTTGAAGCATCTTTCTGGAGAGCTGCACGTCATTGCAGAGTGAGGGACTTGGTGAAGTTGTGTTGGCAAACAGAAATGAGCAAACAGCTTTTGTTGTTACTTTGTCTCACAATCTGTACATTGGATTCTAAATGGACATTTTTTAAAAAAAGAGGAAAAACTGAAACTTCACATGTGGCTTTTATTCAAATAAAATGAAGTGAGCTAAGAAATTTTCTTTACCATTTTTCTAGCTTTCTGTGGCAAATTGGAAGATCTTTTATTGTAACCGCTAAGAGTGAACTTCTGCTAAACTGTCAGACAGGTATAGTTGACTGGAGAGTAACCCATGTCAGACAGGGCTGGGTTCACATATTGTGATAAATAGAGATAGATGGATAGATAGACAGACATAAATGGCTGTGTTTACTGGAGGTATCTCTACAGGTCATGACTGTACACAGTGCCATCAGATTTTCAGATCCTGAGGCACAAGAGGTGCCCCTGTGCATAGTCACAAAATTTTTGTCAACCAACAGCAGAGCTGGATTTCTGAAAGCACAAGCTGACCTCATTTTATCTTCTTTTTGCAGAAAAAAAGTACATTTATACAATTGGTCACTTTCATTCTTTGTACATTTCAGTGTGCGTGTGTGTGTGCGTATGTGTGCTCGAGTGATTGTTGTCACTGTTTAACATATCCTGTAATTATAAGTAAACACATAAAGAGAAGAATGAAAATTCTTTCATCCAGTGTTCAAGAGCTGATGGTTATATCATTTTCATAACAACATTCTTTAGAATTTTCAGTTTTACAGCCTCATCACCCTGATGTTGCCTGTGAATAGGAAGCATATTAATAATCAATGACTTCAGATTAGTGCTCTTCACCCCTAGCAACCCTATCTCAAATACGTGATCCACAGAGTTCATTTATATTTTCCCTCTTATTTCCAGCTAGTGAAAGGACAAGGGTGTCTGTAAAATTGCTTGCAAATCAGCTGTAGGCACTTGTGCTGCTGAGAAAATGGCCAGTTTAACTCTGAAGGCTCGAAATTCCTTCTCTGATGTGGGCTAATTTATTCTTAGATCATCTTCTCTCATCCCCACTTAGAAAATATTTTTGATGATATTGGAAATGGTCTTAAGATTTTGATTATGTTGCCCTAAGTCACATAATTTAAGTTCCTAATTTTCTAACTCCCCATCCCTTTCACATATGTCTTATTACATAACGGGGAAAAAAACAAAAAACAAAAAACAAAAAAAAAACCCCAGAATTTAAAAGGACTTCAAGAATACCCAATACCTGAACTTCATAGATACACTCGAAACTTCCATACAAATTGACAAAAAGTGGGCATACAGTTTAGGCCTTAATATCTCTAGGATGACACATCCATTAACTTCCTGTGAAGGCTAGCTATTCCACCGTCAAGTGGAGAAAATAATGCAATTTGCTTTTCTCCCATGAATGAATAGCAAATGTAATATAGATGGTCTTCAGATCTTACTTAAATACTTTGCAAACTATCAATGTCTTCTATTATTTCAGAAGATAGAATTATGCAATGCATTATATTATTAATAATTGAAACTGACATATTTCTAGAAAGGTTGGAGAGGTCAGATATAACATTATTGATTTTGCAAATACCATGTGGACATTCAAAAGTAGATTCATGGTCTCCCAGATCTCCTAGCCTGGAACTTACTCTTTGGGATTCCCAAGAAATTGTTCTAGTCACTGGATTGTGCTGTCTTTCTGGGACTGCTTTGTATACTGATTGTAAATATGAAAAACTTCCCAAAGTCATTTTTCTCCCACTGTGCAGTCAAGTGTGTTGTTTGTGCCTGGCAGAAGGAGCACAACATGAGCAGAGCTTTGGGAGGTGGAGCCACGGGAAGCTCTGCACTTCCTCCTCAACAACACTTGATTTGGAATCTGGAGACTTCATTCCTGGTGGGGGTAACAGCAACCTTTCCCCTGTAATTAATTTCTGTAAGCAGCAGTTCATTAGCGAGAAGAATGACAGCCTTGAGACACTGATACTGGCTTGTGTGTGACTCCAAATCTCTATCACCTTATTTAAAGGTGGAGTCAGCCATTAATGATAATAATAATTCAAATATCTTTTAATGCCAACAGCAACACAACCACCTTAAAATAATTCTGGCTGTGAGAAAACTAGCAATTTAAAGGCAGCTCATGTTCTCTCTTAAGTTTTTCATGGCTGCTACTGGGAATACTTGATAATTTATGAAGGCTTATACCATCAAATTAATTACATTTTCCGGATGCCACATGTCTTTTTTTTTTTTTTAATAACAGTGAGCTCTGAATTATAAGTAAAAATGCTGTAGCTATTCATTCCTCCTGTTTATAAAAAATAATAGTTGAATCATCTTAGAAATTCCATTATTCCAGGCATAGTCAGTTAAATATGTGTCAGCAATTTTTTATTCTTCATCCTATGAATTTTTGTTTAAAAATTAGAAAATACTGTATTAGCTGGGAAGCATATTTTTCAACAAAGTGTGAAAAAATGTTAGTATTTTGTAACAAATTTAAGAGACAAAAAGAGCTAGTTTATGGGGTACTTGAATTCCTAGTGTAAGAGAATGTGAGTAGGGTTAGGATTGAACAGCCCTGGAAAGTCACATGTACTAGTCCGTAGACAGAGCCTGAAGAAAATGATCATGAAGCTTGGTGATGCCGCTACAGATGAGAATCCAGGTAACGGAAAATAAAGCCTGTAGACCAAGGTCTGTTTCTCTTCTGTTAACAGCTGCTCTTTCTTACTAGATATAGACTTGTTTTGCCATTAAACGAGTAGACAGAGGCCTAGTGAAAATATCCCAGACTGATTAACTTTTCATTTTATTTTAAATTCGATTTAGGATAGAAATCACAAGTCCTGATTATGTGCTGACTTAATAAAATTAGACTCAACTTTTTCTATAGTAAAGTGAATATAATAGAATTTTTAATTTATTCAACACGTATGTATGGGGCCCTATTGACTAGTGCAGTAGTTTGGTGCAGTACAGAATAGTAATTAGGAAAAGGAATTTTGGAGTCAAACAAATCAGGATTTGGGGTACAAAATCCTGCTCTGCCTCTTATGAGATGTGTGACCTTGAGCTAATTACTGAACACACCAAGCATTAGTACCATGATCTAAGGCAGGGTTGGCAAATTTTGACCTGTGAACCACATCTATCCCACTGCCTGGAATGCAGCCATGCCCACTCATTTGTGTATCATCTGGCTGCTTTTATAGTCTTAAGAGTAGAGTAGGGTGGTCTTAACACACAATCTGTAGTACAGAAAGCCTAAAATATTTGCTGTCTGAACCCTCACAGAAAAATTTTCCTGACCCCTGATATAATAAGCTTAAATAATGATAGTACCTACTTCACAGGTGGTTGTGACAATTAAATGGGACTATGTGTACATACTGTTTTGGACGTTGTCTGGAATATGGTGCATTCTCATTAACTGTTAGGCATCATTAGAAGTATTTTGCCAGATATTAGGCTTGGTGCTGGAGGCGCCATGACAAACAAAACATGGCTCCATCCTCAGGGAAATGAAGCCACCAATACAGTGTTGTAGGGTCATAGAGATGCACAAAATACTTGGTGGGAACATTTAAGACCCATATAAAATTCCTACCTTTTCCCTATATTTTAGGGCCTATAATATATACAATGATGTTTATTGCTCTTCTTTGCAAGCATATAAAATATCTTATAGATGACTTTTTGATAATTAATCTTGCAGGGTTTTTTTCCCTCCAACTTATATAATTCACAGATATTGTGATTACAAATGCAGGCATGGAGTGGCTAAATAGAGAATTTGAACAGGACAGTTGATTCACTTTTCTGGATATACAATCACTTATAGAAAGTAAAATGTTCCATGTGTTTAACTTAGTGTGATACAAGACCTAAAATTAAGGCTCAATATTGTATGCTACCTGGACATCTGATTAAACAGGGAGGGCTTCAACAGGTCTAACTGCAAGTTCCCTCACCACTCTCCTCCCATGAATAAAGTCCCTTATCCAAACAACCATCTTATCAAACAGACCAGGTGGACTTGCTACTTTTCACTGAATAGCAGGTTTCAGTTTCCTGCTGGCCCATGAAATTATTCATACAAGCCAATCACACTCTCTCAGGGAGACTGGGCACTTGTTGTCTTGATAGTACAAAGCCTGCCTCCCACAGCCCCTGGTTGTTCATTATATTCCCAATTGCAATGTCCATGGGCTTTGTGTGACATATGATATCCTTCTCCCCTAGGTTATGAGTATATGTGACTAACTGCTGTTGCCCTTACCTGTCCAGTGTCAGGCATTCATGTGTTTGGCCATCTTCATAAACCTAGGGTGAGAGTCTCTTCTTCACCAATGTGATGAAGAGGAGGTGACTAAAACTCTTGGCTCAGTGAGCACCGTGACATACTGGAAACTCCTGGAGCAGAGTACAATTTAACAGTCACAAGGAGCCTTGGCACTTTTAAAAAGAAGGAAAGAGCAGGACCAGAAGTCACTTAATCATGATAAAGGTAGAGCATGAGCAGCACTGCTGCTTCAGACTTTGTCTAAAACAGCATAAAAATATTAGGTGAGAGGAATTCATGTAGAGCAGGTGCTCATCTGGTCCCTACAGAACAATCACAGTGTTTGAATTGCTTGCCTGTTGCAACAACATATTTTTTTAAAAGGATATGTAATGACTGGTATCCTGGACTGGTTAGACAGTTAATGTCTTTGTTAACAAGTATGTTAAACCAAAGTAGGGTGAAGTGCTAAAATAATAAAAGAAAGAAATCTTATTTCTAATCCTTATCCTCAACCTCTAAAATAATATTTTTCTGATTAGAGATTTTTAAAATAGATTTAGTTGTGCAAGCATCACCCCAATCCAGTTTTAGAACTTTTCATAAACTGCTGTTTCCCTTGTGTCCATTTGCAATTTATCCATACTTTCATTTCTAGCCCTGGGTACTGATATGATTTCTGTCTCTACATATTTTTCTTATCTAGACATTTTATATAAATAGAAGCATATAATATCTAGTTTTTTGTGTGTCTGCATTATTTCACGTAAAATAATGCTTTCAAGTCTTACGTGTAGAAGCATGGGTCAGTAGTTCATTCCTTTATGTTGCTGAATGGTATTCCATTTGTATGCATTTTATTTATCCATTAACCAATTAGGTATTTGTACTTTTTTTCAGTTTGGGGCTACTAGGAATAATGCCATTATGAACATTCATAATGTTTTTGTGTGGACCTAAGTCTTCATTTTTCTTGGGTAGAATCCTAGGAGCAGAATTGCTGGGTTGGTTGTATGACTGCTTTATGTTTAACTTTTAAGGAAACCACCAACTGTCTTCCAACTGGTTGTACAATTTTAAAGTACCCTTCTTTAATACAGTAGTCCTCCACCTTACCTGCAGGGGATGCATTCCAGGACCCTGAGTCAGTGCCTGAATTTGTAAATGGTACTGAACCCTATATATATTATACTTTTTCCTATTTACACATACCTGTGTTAAAGTTTAACATATAGATTAGGCACAGTAAGAGATTAACAGCAATAACAAATAACAAAATAGAACCATTATAACAATATATTGTAATAAAAGTTATGTGACTATGGTCCCTCTCTCAAAATTTCTTATTGTATTGTACTCACCCTTCTTGTGTTGATGTGAGATGATAAAATGTCTATGTGATGAGATGAAGTGAGATGAATGACATAGGCATTGTAACATAGCATTACTCTACCATTGACCTTTTGAACACTGGACAGAATGAGGATCACTGAGCCATGACCAAGCAACAAACTTGGCTTTGTTAGACAAGGGGACAATTCACGTCCCAGGTAGAAGGAAGGTGCAAGATTTCATCACACTACTCAGAGTGGTGCACAATTTAAAACTTATGAATTGTTTATTTCTGTAATTTTTCCATTTAATATTTTCAGTCCTTGGCTGTCTATGGGTAACTTAAATCTGGAAAAACAGTGAAACTGACAATTTGTGGGGGGAATATTGTATTTGCCATTGACTTGTCTTTTTCATTATAACCATTCTAAAGGGTGTATAGTAAAATATCTATTCACATCTTCTGCCTGTTTTTAATTGAGTTGTTTGCCTTATTTATCGAGTTCTAAGGGTTCCTTAAATATTCTTTACATAAGATTTGTATGAGCTATTTGATTGTGAATATTTTCTCCCGTACTGTGGCTTCTCTTTTTATTTTAATTGTGTTGCTAAAAGTACAAACGTCTATCATTTAGACAAGCTCCCAATTATCAATTTTTGTTTTATGGGTTGTGTTTTTGATGCTGTTTCTAAAACTCTCTGCTTACTCCAGAATAAAAAAAATCCTCCTCTGATTTATTTATTAATATTCAGCTCTTATATTTAAGTCATCAATTTTGAGTTAATTTTTGCTATAGTTTGAGGTAACGTTCTTTTTTTGGCACATAGACATCCAATTGTTTCATCACCATTTGTTGAAGATATTCTTTCCCCTTTTAAATTGCATTAGCATTTTGTTGAAAATCAGTTGACTGTAAATATAAGAGTTTATAGACTCAATTCTGTTTCATTTATCTTTATGCAATACCACATATCTTTTTTTTTTATTATACTTTTAAGTTCTAGGGTACATATGCACAACATGCAGGTTTGTTACATAGGTATACATGTGCCATGCTGGTTTGCTGCACCCATTAATTCATCATTTACATTAGTTATTTCTCCTAATGCTACCCCTCCCCCTGACCCCCATCCCATGACAGGCCCCAGGGTGTGATGTTCCCCTCTTTGTGTCCATGTGCTCTCATTGTTCAATTCTCACCTCTGAGTGAGAACATGTGGTGTTTGGTTTTCTGTCCTTGTGATAGTTTGCTGAGAATGATGGTTTCCAGCTGCATCCATGTCCCTGCAAAGGATGTGAACTCATCCTTTTTTATGGTTGCATAGTATTCCATGGTGTATATGTGCCACATTTTCTTAATCCAGTCTATCATTGATGGACATTTGGGTTGGTTCCAAGTCTTTGCTATTGTGAATAGTGCTGCAATAAACATACGTGTGCATGTCTGTTTATAGGAGCATGATTTATAATCCTTTGGGTATATACCCATTAATGGGATCGCTGGGTCAAATGGTATTTCTAGTTCTAGATCATTGGGGAATCACCACACTGTCTTCCACAATGGTTGAAATAGTTTACACTCTCACCAAGAATGTAAAAGCATTCCTATTTCTCCACGTCCTCTCCAGCATCTATCATTTCCTGACTTTTTAATGATTACCATTCCAACTGGTGTGAGATAGTATCTCATTGTGGTTTTGATTTGCATTTCTCTGATGACCAACGATGAGCATTTTTTTCATGTGTCTGTTGGCTGCATAAATGTCTTCTTTTGACAAGTGTCTCAAGTTCATATCCTTTGCCCACTTTTTGATTTTTTTTTTCTTTTTGTAAATTTGTTTAAGTTCTTTAAGTTCTTTGTAGATTTCTGGATATTAGCCCTTTGTCAGATGGGTAGATTGCAAAAATGTTCTTCTGTTCTGTAGGTTGCCTGTTCAGTCGGATGGTAGTTTCTTTTGCTGTTCAGAAGCTCTTTAGTTTAATTAGATCCCATTTGTCTATTTTGGCTTCTGTTGCCATTGCTTTTGGTGTTTTAGTCATGAAGTCCTTGCCTATGCCTATGCCCTGAATGGTATTGCCTAGGTTTTCTTCTAGGGTTTTTATGGTTTTGGGTCTAACATTTAAGTCTTTAATCCATCTTGAATTAATTTTTGTATAAGGTGTAAGGAAGGGATCCAGTTTTAGCTTTCTAAATATGGTTAGCCAGTTTTCCCAGCACCATTTATTAAATAGGGAATCCTTTCCCCATTTCTTGTTTTTCTCAGGTTTGTCAAAGATCAGATGGTTGTAGATGTGTGATATTATTTCTGAGGCCTCTGTTCTGTTTCACTGGTCCATCTCTTTGTTTTGATACCAGAACTATGTTGTTTTGGTTACTGTAGCCTTATAATATAGTTTAAAGTCAGGTAGCATGATGCCTCCAGCTTTGTTCTTTTTGCTTAGGATTGTTTTGGCAGTGCAGGCTCTTTTTTGGTTCCATGTGAACTTTAAAGTAGTTTTTTCCAATTTGCGAAGAAAGTCATTGGTAG
Organism: Theropithecus gelada; assembly: GCF_003255815.1. Taxonomy (NCBI): domain Eukaryota; kingdom Metazoa; phylum Chordata; class Mammalia; order Primates; family Cercopithecidae; genus Theropithecus; species Theropithecus gelada. The sequence goes on from NC_037676.1 coordinate 93,990,905, forward strand.
CTTGATGGAGATGGCATTGAATCTATAAATTACCTTGGGCAGTATGGCCATTGTCAGGATATCGATTCTTCCTGTCCGTGACACGGAATATTCTTCCATTTGTTTGTGTCCTTTTTTATTTCATTGAGCAGTGGTTTATAGTTCTCCTGGAAGAGGTCCTTCAAATCCTATGTAAGTTGGATTCCTAGGTATTTTACTCTCTTTGGAGCAATTGTGAATGGGAGTTCACTCATGATTTGGCTCTCTGTTTGTCTGTTATTGGTGTGTAGGAATGCTGTGATTTTTGCACATTGATTTTGTATCCTGAGACTTTGCTGAAGTTGCTTATCAGCTTAAGGAGATTTTGGGCTGAGATGATGGGGTTTTCTGAACATACAATCATGTCATCTGCAAACAGGGACAATTTGATTTCCTCTTTTCCTAATTAAATACCCTTTATTTCTTTCCCTTGCCTGATTGCCCTGGCCAGAATTTCCAACACTATGTTGAATAGGAGTGGTGAGAGAGGCCATACCTGCCTTGTGCCAGTTTTCAAAGGGAATGCTTCCAGTTTTTGCCCATTCAGTATGATATTGGCTGTGGGTCTGTCATAAATAGCTGTTATTATTTTGAGATACGTTCCATCAATACCTCGTTTATTGAGAATTTTTAGCATGAAGGGCTGTTGAATTTTGTCAACACCTTTTCTGCATCTATTGAGATAATCATGTGGTCTTTGTCATTGGTTCTGTTTATGTGATGTATTATGTTTATTGATTTGCATATGTTGAACCAGCCTTGAATTCCAGGAATGAAGCCAACTTGATCATGGTGGATAAGCTTTTTGATGTGCTGCTGGATTTGGTTTGCCACTATTTTATTGAGGATGTTCGCATTGATATACATCAGAGATATTGGTCTAGCATTCTCTTTTTTTGTTGTGTGTTTGCCAGGCTTTGGTATCAGGATGAGACTGGCCTCATAAAATGAGTTAAGGGGGATTCCCTCTTTTTCTATTGATTGGAATAGTTTCAGAAGGAATGTTACCAGCTCCTCTTTGTGCCTCTGATAGAATTCGACTGTGAATCCATCTGGTCCTGGAGTTTTTTTCGTTGGTAGGTTATCGATTATTGCCTCAATTTCAGATTCTGTTATTGGTCTATTCAGAGATTCAACTTCTTCGTGGTTTAGTCTTGGGAGGGTGTATGTGTCCAGGAATTTATCCATTTGTTCTACATTTGCTAGTTTATTTGCCTACAGGTGTTTATAATATTCTCTGATGGTAGTTTGGATTTCTGTGGGATCAGTGGTGATATCCCCTTTATCATTTTTTATTGCGTCTATTTGATTCTTCTTTCTTTTCTTCTTTATTAGTGTTGCTAGCAGTCCGTCAATTTTGTTGATCTTTTCAAAAAGTCAGCTCCTGGACTCATTGATTTTTTGAAGGGTGTTTTGTGTCTCTATCTTCTTCAATTGTGCTCTGATCTTAGTTATTTCTTGCCTTCTGCTAGCTTTTGAATGTGTTTGCTCTTGCTTCTCTAGTTCTTTTAATTGTGATGTTAGAGTGTCAATTTTAGATCTTTCCTGCTTTCTCTTGTGGGCATTTAGTGCTATAAATTTCCCTCCACACACTGCTTTAAATGTGTCCCAGAGATTCTGGTATGTTGTATCTTTGTTCTTATTGGTTTCAAAGAACATCTTTATTTCTGTCTTCATTTCATTATGTACCCAGTAGTCATTCAGGAGCAGGTTGTTCAGTTTCCATGTAGTTGAGCGGTTTTGATTGAGTTTCTTAGTCCTGAGTTCTAGTTTAATTGCACTGTGGTCTGAGAGACAGTTTGTTATAATTTCTGTTCTTTTACATTTGCTGAGGAGTGCTTTACTTCCAACTATGTGGTCAATTTCAGAATAAGTGTGATGTGATGCTGAGAAGAATGTATATTCTGTTGCTTTGGGGTGGAGAGTTCTGTAGATGTCTATTAGGTCTGCTTGGTGCAGAGCTGATTTCAATTCCTGGGTATCCTTGTTAACCTTCTGTCACATTGATCTAGTATTGACAGTGGGGTGTTGAAGTCTCCCATTATTATTGTGTGGGAGTCTAAGTTTCATTGTAGGTCTCTAAGGACTTGCTTTATGAATCTTGGTGCTCCTGAATTGAGTGCATGTATATTTAGGATAGTTAGCTCTTCTTCTCTTCTTGTTGAATTGATCCCTTTACCATTATATAATGGCCTTCTTTGTCTCTTTTGATAGTTGTTGGTTTAAAGTCTGTTTTATCAGAGACTAGAATTGCAACCCTTGCTTTTTTTTAATTTTCCATTTGCTTGGTATATCTTCCTCCATCCTTTTATTTTAAGCCTATGTGTGTCTCTGCATGTGAGATGGGTCTCCTGAATACAGCACACTGATGGTTCTTGATTCTTTATCCAATTTGCCAGTCTGTGTTTTTAATTGGGGCATTTAGCCTATTTACATTTAAGATTAATATTCTTATGTGTGAATTGGACCCTGTCATTATAATGTTAGCTGGTTATTTTGCCCGTTGCTTGATGCAGTTTCTTCCTAGCATCGATGGTCTTTACAATTTGGCATGTTTTTGCAGTGGCTGGTACTGCTTGTTTCTTTCCATGTTTAGTGCTTCCTCTAGGAGCTCTTGTAAGGCAGGCCTGGTGGTGACAAAATCTCTCAGCATTTGCTTATCTGTAAAGGATTTTGTTTGTCCTTCACTTATTAAGCTTATTTTAGCTGGATATGAAATTCTGGGTTGAAATTTCTTTTCTTTAAGAATGTTGAATATTGGCCCCCACTCTCTTCTGGCTTGTAGAGTTTCTGCCACGAGATCTGCTGTTAGTCTGCTGGGCTTCCCTTTGTGGGTAACCTGACTTCTCTATCTGCCTGCCCTTAACCTTTTTTCCTTCATTTCAACCTTGGTGAATCTGCTAATTATGTGTCTTGGGGTTGTTCTCCTCGAAGAGTAACTTTGTGGTGGTCTCAGTATTTCCTGAATTTGAATGTTGGCCTGCCTTGCCAGGTTGAGGAAGTTCTCCTGGATAATATCCTGGAGAGCGTTTTCCAACTTGGTTCCATTTTCCCCATCACTGTCAGGTACACCAAGAAAACGTAGATTTGGTCTTTTCACATAGTCCCATATTTCTTGGAGGCTTTGTTCATTTCTTTTTACTCTTTTTTCCTCTAAACTTCTCTTCTCGCTTTATTTCATTAATTTGATTTTCAATGACTGATACCCTTTCTTCCACTTGATCAAATTGGCTATTGAAGCTTGTGCATGCATTACATAGTTCTTGTGCCATGGTTTTCAGCTCCATCAGGTCATTTAAGATCTTCTCTACACTGTTTAGTTAGCCATTCGTCTCATCTCTTTTCAGGGTTTTTAGCTTCCTTCCGATGGGTTCAAACATCCTCCTTTAACGCAGAGAAGTTTGTTATTACCGACCTTCTGAAGCCTACTTCTGTCAGCTTGTCAAAGTCATTCTCCATCCAGCTTTGTTCCATTGCTGGTGAGGAGCTGTGATCCTTTGGAGGAGAAAAGGCGCTCTCTTTTTTAGAATTTTCAGCTTTTCTGCTCTGGTTTCTCCACATCTTTGTGGTTTTATCTACCTTTGGTCTTTGATGTTGGTGACCTACACATGGGGTTTTGGTGTGGATGTTCCTTTTGTTGATGTTGATGCTATTCCTTTCTGTTTGTTAGTTTTCCTTCTAACAGTCAGGTCCCTCAGCTGCAGGTCTGTTGGAGTTTGCTGGAGGTCCATTCCAGACCCTGTTTTCCTGGGTATCACCAGTGGAGGCTGCAGAACAGCAAATATTGCTGCCTGATCCTTCCTCTGGAAGCTTCGTCTCAAAGGGGCACCCACCTGTATGAGGTGTCAGTCAGCCCCTACTGGGAGGTGTCTCCCAGTTAGGCTACATAGGGGTCAGGGACCCACTGGAGGAGGCAGTCTGTCTGTTCTCCGAGCTCAAACACCGTGCTGGGAGAACCACTGCTCTCTTCAGAGCTGTCAGACAGGGACATATAAGTCTGCAGAAGTTTCTGCTGCCTTTTGTTCAGCTATGCCGTACCGCCAGAGGTGGAGACTACAGAGGCAGCCCGCTTTTGTGAGCTGGAGTGGGCTCCGCCCAGTTCAAGCTTTCCCAGCTGCTTTGTTTACCTACTGAAGTCTCAGCAATGGGAGACACCCCTCCCCCTGCCAGGCTGGTGCCTCACAGGTTGCTCTCAGACTGCTGCACTAGCAGTGAGCAAGGCTCTGTGGGCATGGGACCTGCTGAACCAGGCGTGGGATATAATCTCCTGGTGTGCCATTTGCTAATACCATTGGAAAAGCACAGTATTTGGGCAGGAGTGTCCCATTTTTCCAGGTGCCATCTGTCATGGCTTCCCTTGGCTAGGAAAGGGAATTCCCTTGACCCCTTGCGCTTCCCGGGTGAGGCGATGTACCACCCTGCTTCGACTCACCCTCACTGGGCTGCACCCATTGTCCAACCAGTCCCAATGAGATGAACAAGGTACATTGGTTGGAAATGCAGAAATCACCTGTCTTCTGCATCGGTCATGCTGGGACCTTCAGACTGGAGCTGTTCCTATTCAGCCATCTTGGAATGGAGTTGCAATACCACATGTTTTAACTACTATGGCTTTATAGTAAGTTTTGACATTAGTAGTGTAAGGGCTCCAGTTTTTTTTTTCCTTTAAAAATTATTTTGACAATTCTAGGTTTTTATGTGTATATACATATATGTGTGTGTGTATATATGTATATGTATGTATATGTGTATATATATGTATATGTATATATATCTGTATATATATGTATATGTGTATGTATACAGCTTAGGATCAGCTTGCAAATTTCTATTAAAAACCCAACTGGAACTTTGATATTAATTGCACTGAATAGATAGATCAATTTGGGGAGAATTTTCATTTTGACAGCATTAAATTGTCTAATTGATGAACATAAGCTATCTCTCCATTTATTTGTGTCTGCTTTAATTTCACCCAACAATATTATTATAGTTTCCGTGTACAAGTCTTACATTTTTTCTAATTTTTTCTGAAGTACTTCTTTTCATCCTATTTTGAATAAAACTGTTTTCTTAATTTTATTTTAAATTTTTCATTGCTAGCATATGGAAATACAGTTGACTTGTATATTTTGATTTTTTTATTCCATGACCTTGCTAAACTCAATTATTGTAATTTTTTTAAGTAGTTGAGATTTTCTACAAAAAATAGTGTGTTCTCTGCTAAAAAAGAGTTTACTTCATTCTTTCCTATCTGGGTCCCTTTATAAAACTTTGTCTCTTTTTTCTATCCTTTTCCTTTTTTATTCCTTATTGTACTAGAGGCTACTCCATATAATGTTGAATAAAATTGTCAAGATCAGACATCTTTGCCTTGTTCTCAATCTTAAGTGGAAAGCATTGAATTCAGTCTTTCACCATTAGTATATTAGCTGTGGGTATTTTTTTTTAATTATTAGATGCTTGTTATCAAATTGGAGATGCTCCCTTTTTTATAGTTTGTTGAGAATTTGTTTTTTAATAATTGGGTCTTCAATTTTGTCAAGTGATTTTTGTCCATCTATTGGTGTTTTTTTCTATGCATATGGTATGTTACATTAACTGATTTTGTCTGATATAAGTTAGTCATCCCTGCTCTCCTCTGTTTCCATTCACATGGAATATCTTTTTCCATCCTTTCACTTTCAGCCTATGTGGGTCCTTAGAGCTTAAGTTAGTTTCTTGTAGACAGTGTATACTGGGGTCTTATTTTGTATCCTTTCAGCCTCCCTATTTCTTTTGATTATAGAATTTAGTCCATTTATATTTAAAGTACTTTTGAGATTAAAAACTTACTGCTGCTATTCTGTTTATTGTTTTCTTATTCTTTAATAGTTCCTTTGTCCATTCTTCCTCTCTTACTATCTTTCGTTGTCATTTGATCTTTTTTTTTTTTTTTTTGTAGTGGTATGCTTTGATTCCTTTCTGTTTATCTTTTGTGTATCTTTTATGGGTCTTGGCTTTGTGAATTATCATGGGGTGTACATGAAACCTGTAATACTTATAACAATCTATTTTAAGCTGATAACAATCTTCTTCAATTACATATTGAAAACTGTACCTTTTACTCTCCCTTCTCCCAACATTTTAAGTTTTAATTTCTTAATGTAGTTTTTATATTGTATATCCCTTAACAAATTATTATTGCTATAGTCAGTCTCAATACTTTTGTATTTTAACCTTTATACTAGAGTAAAAGTGATTTATATACCACCATTACAGACTAGAATATTGTGAATTTGACTATATATTTATCTTTGCCAATGAGTTTTATATTTTCATATGTTTCATGTTGCTAATTAGTATAATTTAGTTTAAGCTTGAAAAACTCCCTTTAGCATTTCTTGTTAAATGAACTCTTATTAAATGAGTTTTTGTTAAATGATCAAGAGACTTTAGTTCTTGGTAAAGAACTCTCTTTAACAGGCCTGTTGGTGATAGGCTTCTTCAGCTTCTGTTTGTCTGGAAAAGCCTTTATCTTTTCTTCATTTCTGAAGGACAGCTTTTTTGGGCAAAATATTTTTGGTTGGATTTTTTTTTTCTTTCAGAACTTTGAATATATTACCCCACTTTTAGCCTTCAAGTTTTCTGCTGAGAAATCTGCTCTGTCTAATGAAGGTCCCCTTGTATGTAATGAGTCCCTTGTATGTAATAAGCATTCTGTACCCACCCCACGCTCCCTCTGTCTCTGTCTTCTTTGGAATTCCATAATTTGTAAATTATTTCTGTTGATGGTATCACATAAATCCCATAAACTTTCTTCATTCAATTTCACTCTTTTTAAAATATCCTTTCAGTGGATAATTTCAACTGACCTTCTCTTTAAGTTCACAGATTCATTCTTCTCCTTGCTCAAGCCTACTGTTGAAATCTCTTTATTACAGTTTTCATTTAATTTACTGTATGCAGCTCCAGAATTTCTGTTATTTAAAAATGTTTTCTAACTCTGCTATGATTTTAATGTTTGTGTCCCTTTAAATTTATGTTGAAATATAACCCCTAATGCAATAGTATTAAGGGAGAGGCTTTTAGGATGCAAATAGGTCATATGGACTTATACTTTGTGGATTACTTTAATGCCCTTGTAAAAGGGGCTTCAAACAGCATTGATCCTTTTTCCCTCTTAGTCCTTCCACCATGTGAAGACACAGCATTTGTCCCCTCCAGATGATTCAGCAACAAGGCACCATCTTGGAAGCAGAGAGAAAGCCTGTAGCAGACACCAAATCTACTAGCACCTTGATCTTGGACTTTGTAGCCTCCAGAAATGTGAACAAAAAAATATGTATTATTAACCAGTCCATGGTGTTTTGACATAGCAGGGACTAAGACAATTTCTTTATTGAAATTCACACTTTTTAAATCATTTTCTGATGTCACTGGTTGTCAATCTGTGTTCTCACTGAGCTTCCATAAAAAAAAAAAATGAATTACTTGTCAGGCAGTTCTTACCCCTCTTGAGGGGGCAGTGGTAACTAGGAAATTATTGTAGTCCTCTGGTAGTATCATGTTTCCTTTTTTATGTTTCTTGAGGTCTTGAATTGCTGTCTTTATATTTGAATAAGTAAAGACGTATTTTACTAACTGGCTTTGGGAGAGAAACACCTTCAGCAATCACCTGGGCTTGGGATTCTGAGGCTCTTTTAGACTTTTTCTATGGATGCAGCCACTCTATCCCTCTTGCTCCCTCTGAGGTGAGAATTCTTAAAATTGTATGCCTTGTCTTGATCCCACAAAAGTAGGCCTGGTGCTGAGAGTCTCCTGTTTGTTTTCCCTAGGGTGATGCCCTGAAATGCTCAAGTTTGTATGCCTTCTCTCAATTGTGTTAAATCTGACTGTGCTTGTTCATGAGTCATCTGTAAAGGCTCACATTCCATGTCTAGTGGAGGAAGATGGGGAGTCAGCCACAGAGAAGATATTTGGGGAAGCCCATGGGCCAGTTTCTTTTTTTTGGGGTGGGGGTCTGGAGACAATGTGTCCCAAGTAGTTCATGGGAGGGCTTCTTAAGGAAGCCCATGAGGCAGTTAGTAGGATATGTGACTCTTTATAATAGAGTTTCACACCCTAGTTGCTGTGAATTCCTGCTGTGAGTTCTACCTCTCTTTCCTACTACCAGCCTCTCCCAGCTACTCAGCCATGTTGATCTCCTCAGAATTTTGCATGGGGCAAAAAAAGTAGTGAACCTCTTGGGCAGATTCCCATATAGCTCAGAGACCTGGGTGCTTACTTATTATGCTCTTACTTTCTCCCATGGGAAGGATCACATGCTTGGGGGATCTCTCTTGCTACTGAGCTGTGCCACCTTGAAGGGGGCGTAATGTGGATAAACCAAAGCTGTTCTTCCCTCATCAGTGTGTCTATTCCCAAATATTTTGCTCCAACAGTGTGCTAGAACTTCTCCACTAGACTACTGAACTCACAAATGTCAGTGGGTGGTTGTCAAAATCAGTGCACTATGGAGAGATGATGGTAATAACTCCTATTCTGTTACCTTGCTGATGTCATTCTCTCCCTCTTGGACAAAGTCATTTCAAAGTTCTATATTTTTCTCTAAACATTGCTCTAGTTGCATCACGTAAGTTTTGATACGTTTGTTTTTATTCAGCTCAAAATGTTTTCTAATTTTTCTTGTTATTTCTGCTTTGGCCAGTGATTAAGAGTATGTTGTCTAATTTTCAAATACTTGGAGATTACCCTATTTCTTATAGTTGTTGATTCTAATTTAATTACACTCTGGTCGGAGATATTCTCTGTATGTTTATAATTCTTTTAAATTTATTGAGATTTCTTTGGGTCTAGCATATGATCTATCCTAAAGAATGTTACGTGTGTACTTAAAAAGAATGTATGTTCTATGGTTGTTGTATGAAGAGTTCTTTATATCTCAGTTAGGTAGTCAAGTTAGTTGATAGTATCATTTTAAGTCTTCCATAATCTTGCTGACTTTCCATTTAGTTGCTCTTTCAATTATGCAGAATGGATTATGGAAATATCCAGCTATTATTGTTGAATTGTCTATTTCTACTTTCAGTTCTGTCAGTTTTTTAATCACATATTTTAAGTGTCTAGGCACATCTACATTTATAATTATTATATCTCCCTAATACAGTCAGATTTTAAAGTCAGTACTTCTCTCCTTGTCTACAGAAAAATTTCTTGTCTTAAGTCTATTTTTGTCTATAAATACCTATTGAACACTTGATATATCCCAGGAATTTTGCTAGATACTCAGGAGCACAAATAGTAATATATAGTCCCAGCCATCAAAAGCAAGATAAGTCATATATATAAATGGCTGATTTCAAAATAACATAGTAAATGTTAAAGTTGAAGCAGTCACAAGATACTTTGGAGAACAGTGAATAGTCATGTGATTAAGTCTGGACTTTCAGGTAAGGCTTCTTAAGAGGGATTATGCATAAATTAAAGCATTTAAAATATGTAAGAATGAAAGGTATTCCTGGTGGGGAAAAAATGGCACAAATAGAAGCATGTCAGCAAAGTGAGGTGAAATTTCTTAGTGCAGTCAGATTTCAGTCAGATTTTTCTTTCCATGGGTCTAGTTGAGTACATTAATCGTTTTTTATAAGTTTCAGTAACTACCATCATTGTTTTTGATCTCAGTTGGCTAGCACAACCTATATCATGTTTTTATATGGATGAGGAGTTTCACAGGTCATGTAATACCTGGAAAACAAAGCTCCTGGATTGGTTATTACATATGACAAGAGTAATGACAGTGAAGAAGTATATGGCCTAAGGAGGCAAACGTCAGAGGCCCCAGTTCTAGAATCTGCTCCTTGTTTCATTGCCTCATATGAGGACTTCCAATTCTTCATTTATAGGGTTTAAGTTTATTGGTTATATTATAATAGTGGGGTAGATGTATATAGAGTTTTGCTCTGCAAAATATGGCTCATGGCTAGCAGCATTAACATCATCTGGGAGCTGCTTAGAAATGCAAAATCTCAGGCCTCTTCGGACACACTGAATTAGAATTTGTGTCTTAGCAAGTTCTTAGGTGACTTGTTTGTACATTAAAGGTTGGGAACCATTGTATTTGATCCTCTTAAAGTTATTTATAGCCTTAAAATGTATATAATTATAAAACCCTGGTATAATCAGTAAGATTGAAAACATTATGGAAGTTGCTCCAATTAGAAATGTGGAATTTCACATAGATTTAAATGATTAAGAAGAAGAAAAGGGATCCAACCAGATATTAAGACTATGAGTGTGATACTTTCCCTTTTAACATGTAGGATTTGTAATGACATACCTAGTGTATTGAGCAAACTCCATGGACTAATGGAATATTTTCATAAAGTGATTTTATTTTGTATTCTCATTGTACTTTTATCTTTGTTAGTTTTCCATGGCTCTGAAAAACAATTTGAAAGTTCCATGACTCTCTAGTCAGGGACTTTATAGTCTATTCAGGTCATAAAATACGTTTCAATTTAGAAAATAGAGCATTCAGGTCCTTCATTCAAGAGCATGCCTTATATTCTATTCCACAAGTAGGTACAGCTCTTCGAGTGAGCAGTCCGCCCTGGAGGACACACATATGGGTAGCTTTTTCCCTCTTTTTGGCTTACCTCCTTCCGCATTTGATAGCTACTGACTTCGGAGGGTGGCAGGAGTAGGAAGAGGTGATCTGGAAGGAGGACAGATAAGGAATGTAGGAGAGTTTTTGTTTCACTGGTAGTACCTTAGACTGGTCTTGAGCCTTCCCGGTTTGGCCAAACTTCTTCAGCTTCTTTGTTCTGAGGTCAATTTGGGCTTTTAGGTGTCCCTCTTGGACAGAACCTCCCTATTTCATATGGCCTTGAAAACTTGACCTTGACAAATCACAGGGACTTAAGCCATTTCTGACCCTGCAACCATTGCTCAATCTCGCAGCAGCCATCTAGCCAGTCTACTTCTATATTTAATAAGAAAGCATGAACATGAATTCACTGGAAATGTTCCAGCTGTAGGAGACACAAATCACATTATTTGAGAGATCTTGGGAAGCACCTCTCTCCAAGCCTCAGAATGGTGGAACCCATGTCACATCATAATTCTCTCCATGGCGTTCCTTTCTAAAATGCCTTTGTCCATCTCCATGCTTGACCCAAACGTCAAGCTAGGTGAGGAGGTAACAGTCATGAAGCTGGTTTTCATATACGTTTCTTTGCAAATTTGTATCTTGATATGGTATCTGTTTGAGAAATATCAAATCTATTGAATCTTCATAACTCATTTAAATACCCAATTAAAAAATAGAGGTGAAACTGGCTTCAGTTTTAAGAGAATTGTAACATATATATGGACTTAGAATGTCTGTTGCATAGAAGAGAAGACCATTTTCTAACAGAGTGCAGGATTTCCTTGACAAATCTGGTGCTCTGGTGGATCACTCAAGGGATGCCCATTGGCAGGAGGGGTGAGGGTTCTCTTCAAGGAAAGGAGAAACCATGCAGGATGAGCCTGTGAATATAGAATAGACATTTGGAAGAGAGTATGGATTTTGATTACATTGTCTGCCACATAAGTGTATTTCTAGCTCCAATTTTCTGAGACATCTGAATCCTTAGAGAATTCAGTAAATAAAACTAAAATAGCACTTTCACTGAAAGCCATAGCCCACTGTGGCCTAAACAACTCTATTTTCAGAATGTTTGCAACAGTGACCCAGAGAAGAACACACCATCTTCATAATTCTGCCACAGAAAAGGGCTCAGGAAAAGACCCAGGCAATAAAAATCTCTAAGTACTTAGGGAAAGAGTACAGAGAGCAGATGTAGAGGCTCATGGAGCAGGTTAGTGCCTGTAGGTCCCAGGAAAGCAGTAATGTTCACACAGAGTGGTGTCCACAGAAGTGTAGAGAGACTGTTTCTTCTTGGAGCACTGATGACTTGTATAGTATCATGTCTACCACAGAAGCAGACTTGTCCATGAACCCACCGGACCCTCCCAAGAACAAATGGAGGTGCAGTGGAGCAGGGAGGAGCTGGAAGGGCTGAAGTGCTGTTGAAGTAGATAGGGATTGTGGCTTAATGGAATTTCAGCACAAATGTTTGTATGATCTCATTTGTCACCCACAGGATAACAAAACCTAAGAAAACTCGGGTTTCATAAAGAGAATGTTCAGAATGCAAAGGTCAGTCTCCTCCATAAAATGTAGTAGTATTGTGAACATTGAGAAGCAACTTGCAAAAATAGGATTAATTGTCATCAAGAACAGGGCCAGTCTTGCTGAGGAATCATAAAACCTCATGAAAGAGCAAGCCTGCAAATGTGCTCCTTTTTCTCTATATTTTGTCTCATTCTGAGTGGAGGAAACACTACAGCAATTATTTTAGTCATACACCACTGACATATGGTTAGCAGAACATATAGAAGCTAACCTTAACCTTTCATCCTCTAGAAACAGTAACATCTATTTCAATTGAATTAGCATTAATGCATATGCACTTTAAAAAATTCTGTTAACAATACTAACCACTCTTCCTTGTACTGTGACATTCCTTTCTGTATCCGTCAACGCCATTTTTGAATCTTCATATTTTGTTCTGCCAATTTGCAAAAGTTCTCCATCCTCTTTCATTCTTTCTATTTTCTTTCTCACTTCACTCACTTTTCAAAATAATGAGGAAGGAATATTTATGAAAAGAACACACACACACACACACACACACACACACACACACACACAGACACACACATCCCCAAATGCTTTTCCAAATAGCAAAAATGACTTGCTTTACCTTTTCCTTGTATAAGCATGTTATTTGAGCACTGTATTACATGGAGACTCAATCTCATGTTAATTACTTTAGTGTGTTCAGTTTAATATTTCTTTATTTCACTCTATAGGGTGGAAAGATAGGGAAGGTATGGTCAGAGATGCTTGGGCTTTGGGCCAAAGAAGACAGTCAGACTGCCACATGAAACAAGATTCAAAGTTGAGAGCATGGCTCAGCTGCAAAGCATATGTTTGGGGAAGAAGAGTACTTCCCTTCTTTGTAGTAACATTAACTTTGATACATTCCTCATTTGGCAGTCTTCACTAATAAAGCACATTTAAAGGAAGAAATCTTGTGAAAATTCTTGGTTTTCATCTTTCCATGTTTTAAGTTTATCAGATTCAGCAGTGCCCTTTTCAGGACATTAAGGTTAGTGGTCTTTAACAAAGATTTGTAAGGCACATGTGTGCTAATATTAAATCAGTTGAAACAGAATTAAGTGTTTCTGAAGAATGGAGAGGTTGAGGTTAACTTCTGTCCATTTGACTAACCGAATGGTAGTGGAGCATGACAAAAATAAATGAACACAAGAGTCCAATATTTAGTCAGACAACATGATTCCATTTATTACCAAGGTAAAAGCAGAGACCAGTGACTGCCTACCATGCTGTGTGATTGCATTTTCTGGTACATTTGTGCTGCAGCTCTGAACTAAGGAGCTGGGTCATTCTCCTCTTATGTTAGACAAAGTATGCAAGTCATCGAAGGTCTTCTAGGTAGCAACATCTGGGTGATACTTCACAGTACAAAAAGGGCCTTAAGGAACTCAGCCTCCAGTAGTTGCACAGCTGTTTCAGGTTGGAAAATATGGTGTTCTCCTTGTGAGGATGTCCTTGAAACATTTGAAGTTGCTGATTGCAAATTTCAGTTTTTTAAGAGTATTCATATAATGCTGCAAACATTTTCTGAGCAACATTTTAAGGGTTATGTACTTTTCAGAGGGAGTACTTTTTGGGAACTGGTCATATAGCTCCCTGATATAAAATGTATGCTTTTGGAATGTAGGTTATATGTTTCATCATTGCTCCATAGGCAAGATCAATCACAGCATTTTCTAGTTTCTGATGTGAGAATAATTGAAAATGTCCTCTTCCACTTCTATTCTTGTTTGGTAGTTCCTGATAGATTTTTTTTTTTACCTAAAAAAAGGTAAAATTAATTAAACACTTGGCCACATGACAGTTAAATTTAAAAACTGACACCAAAATATTCTATTGATGTATTCAGGAAACTTGGTGCTATCCCAGGACTGAGTCAAATGTGGATCTAGAGGTTAAACACGTATCTTATTAATAGGTCTTTGGAAAAGTAGCTACTTAAAAATGAAATAATTCATCTGGTGAATTAACCAAACCTCAAATTAGCCCCACAAGTGCTAGGTTTACGCTTTCTGTCCAAATTAATTACCTCCAAATGATAGCTTGGAATTTATCAGCCATCAGTATTCAGACTTGCTTCTACTTGGGCAAGAGGGACAGAAACAAATAAAAAATAAATAAAAAATGAAGCAACCAAGTGCAGAATGAGAAGAGTGATTATTCACAACATAACAACTGCAAAACAAATTCTGAAGCCTCTGGGCACAGCAGCTCTGACCGAACTTCCATTTCTCTACAGATCCATCTATCTACACAGAGAGCATTTAGTGCTGTTATAAGAATTTTAAAGGAGCTTGAGAGGCCATAAGTATACACCACTCTTGGCTGTGATGTCTGTGTAATAGGTTTGTTAAGAGTTAAAAGGAAAATCACATTTGTTTTTTGCTATTGTATTCATAACACACAGATGTTGTATCATATAGAAACTTCAGGTGGTCAGAATATGGTAACAACAAATGCATGGTTTCAAAAAACACCAAATAAATAATTTGTCAATAAATGAAAGAATACTGGTGTTAGAACTAAAACACTAGTCACACACAACTCAATCTAAGTAGGAAGATGAAGTTAAAAATTGGCAGGGGGTTGGATGTGAGGGCGATATGGCTGCAACATGTGTCACCCCATTGATTGCCAGGGTTGATTCATCTGAGCTGGCTGACTAGGAGGGTGTCCCCTTCCTACCTCACCGTTCCATGTGCCTCCCTCCTGAAGGTGCACACTTGGTCGAAGAGGACCACTATTCCTAACAGAGGAAGACTGGTGTTCAGTCAAGCACATACAAATAGCTGCACTCCCCTGCTAGAACTTTCAAACAAGCTCTCAAAAATTGGCAGGGGGCTCAGCCTCATGACTGGGTTCCAGGGCTAGGGAGAAACCAAAGCAGCAGGGCCAGGCTCTGGAGTTGGTCAGCTCTCCCTCTGAAGACTGATTCTGCAGCTTCCTTAACCTTCAGCTTCCTCACCAGCCATTATCTAACTTCATTTCTACAGTCAACCTATAATACAGGCACCCCTATTATTCAAAGTTTATAGGTTAGAAAAGTGAGGTCCAGAGAGGTTACATAGCTCACTCTGCGTAACATAGTATGATTGAGTGAGGATGGAGCAGGAGACAGACCCAGGCCAACTGACCACGATGTCAATAACCAACAGCCCATTCAGCAGTGCCAGTAATCCTAATGATGTGATGTTGAAATTCCAAGTCTTATCTCAACACAAAATGGCATCTGTTTTTATTAAGCTTACCAATATAAGTTCAGATAAACTCAACCCAGGTTCCTAATTATGTAGATTTGATTTTTGGAAAAGAATATCCTTAGCTAGAATTATAGTTTAAAATTTTAATATCACTTTTCTTGTATTTAATAACATTTTTCTGATTATTGAAGTGATAGAAATGTATTAAGGAGATAAAATTTTCACATAATTCCTGTTGATTAGAGACAAATACTTTTAGCATTTTGTTGGATTGTCCTATTGTAAGTATGTTAAGCATATGTTTAGGTGTGTGGGTGTATGCAGGCAAGATCATAGGAAACTTAGTGGCAAAGCCAGGATCCAAACCCAGGTCTACCTGATACAGATTTTTAGTATATAACTACATACACATCAAAAAACACATATCTGCATATGTAACATGTATAAATTAGATTTTACTTCACTGCTATTGCTACAAATTTATATTATAAATCTAGTCTTCAAAGACCATTTTCACATTTACATTGTTTTATGGCCATATTGGAAATTATATAGACTCTTTTTAATTGATCGCACTGCTCATCTCAGATCTTTTATACCCGTAGTCCCCATTCCCAAATTTTTATTTTGATTTGTGTCTTTATTTTATGTATTAACCTTGATAAAAAGGTTAGAGCTTATATTCAGATAGTTGCTTTCAGGAACAACTTTCAAGAATAACTTAAATATTATATTTTCTGATCCTCTTGGATATCTGAAATATTGGGTGCCTGCACACAGAAATGTAAATGCTAAATACATATTCTGTGTATTCCACTGTATCTCCTCTCCTAGCCTGTTATCTTTAACCCAAAATATATCTTTACCATGTTTTTATGAATATATTAAGATATTAAATCTGTCCTCTGCTGTTTTCTAAAAAAATCCTTTTATCTTATATCCAATATGCCATGGAAAGACAACACTATAATTTTTAATCACAGAATCATGTCTTTCACATTGTACAAATTTTCTTAACCAAGATTATTTTCTCTTTGTGATTTAATATTGCATTTTATTTGATTTACTATTCTCTTGTGGGTATATGAGAACCCAAGTTAGAATTTAAGAAAAAAATCCTTGTCCTTGCAATAAATCTATTTCAAAGGAAGATGCTTGTAATCATCTCAGGCTTGTCCCTTTCTTTAGAACTGTGATACAGTTTCAAAAGCGTGCTGGTTTCTTCTTGCTCATCCTTGCATAAGACCATCTATGTTCACTCAAGATTGACTTAAAATAACTTTGGAGTTGAAATTGATGTGGGTCTCTGTCCAATTCTTCTATTTTCATGTGAAAAGGGGGGAAAAACACTAGATAATTTTATCATTGACCATAATTTTATTTGACTGGCTTTGGTATTCTGAGTCTGGGAGTAGTGGAAAGGAAGTTTGCTCAGGGTCATCATTATAGGGAACTTTGCCTCTCATCCAAGGTAGCATTGCAGGTTCATTTTGGCCACTGCTAAGGTGCCCAAGGGCACCCTGCCCAGAAGCTCTTTGTCCAGCAGGTGTCCCGTTGCATTGTGGAATTCATATTTTTCCATTGTATCGTGCTTGGCCTGCTCTTGCCTCTAGCCCTTTCCTCTCTGATTTAAGGGATGCCAGTTACATATTCCTGGGTCTCCTCTATCTACTTTCTAGTACTCTTGCACTATAGGATAAATACACAACTGTACTCAACTCACTGTCTTGCCCAGAAGTTCATAATTGTGGTACACACATTTAAAAATTAAATTATAAAATATGACTTGGAAGTCAGATAACCTGGATCTACTTTTCTGGCTATGCACATTTAGGAAAATTATCTGATTTTTCTGATCCTCAGTTTACAAGTCTATAAATTGGAGAAGAAAAATTTCTCCTCTGTGGGGCACTATGAGGCTTCTGTAAGACATTGACGCAAGTCCATGGTGAAGATCTCCAGTCAGCAGCACGGTATGGTTTCCTAGTGAGCCGGATTCCTATGAGCATCCTTGTCAACACATTCCCACAACCTACCACTTCAATCAACATCCATTCTCTTCCTTACATTACTTTTGTATTTTGTGTGATACTTTTTTATTTTGCACAGCTCTTAGTAAGCACTTAAACTTAGTTTGTTCTCAATAAATACTTAAATCTGCTATGATGGACCCAAGTTTGGGTGCCTTTGAGAATGTAGTGAATCATCTTCTGAAGTAGTTTCTCATATCCTGTTTTCAATTAGCTTTTTCCCCCATTGATGCACTTAATGGGAAAAGAATAAAAGAAATAAGACCATGGGAAGTGAGGGCCTGGGGAGTGACTAAATTAAAGAGATGGACTAGGGAACACTCCGCGTGTGAACACAATGTAAAGAGCAGGCTGTCTGGATGTCACCCCATGGCCTCTTCAGCACATGTGCTTCATTCCTTGTAAGATTAGTAGCAATGTTGTCCTGTCCTGAGAATTCACATTAATCCCTGTCCAAAACAGCCTTGGAAATGGGAAGCCAGAGAAGGAAAAGGTGAATTTCATGAAAATGCTTCTGTCACTAAACACTTTCTGTTGCCTTTGTGCTGTATCCTGTCAGTACTCAACCATATGGTGTTAAAACACTCTCTAAAATGTGATTTTTAAAGCTACTTTGCAGTTATAATGGGTAATTGTGATTTGCTTCACAGTTAGAAATGAATGAAAGTGGCTCCTATGGTATCACCAAACTTCAAAATGCATTAGGAGAACAGGAAGAAGAAAGGAAGGAAGGGGGGATGGATGGGTGGAAGGAAAGAAGGAAGGAGGCTGATCTCTAATCTCATTTCTCTGTGAATCACAGTGGTTACCTCTAATAATTTGAGTCAGAAGAGAGCACTAAGGTAGTCGCTTCAAGTCATTATTAGTCCAGCAGACTCCTGAACTGTGCTTTTATAACTGTCCCTCTCCACGGCTCCTTATTTCACTTTTAAAGATGAGTCTCTGTGTCTAGACTTCAGGGCATCTTAACTTCCTTCTAACCACAAAACTCATCTGCTACCACGACTGGGGATTGAAGAGGCTCCTTATGGTAAGCACTCCAGGTCTGTCAGTTAGGTAGGAAATAGCCAGCATTAGCTGGAGCAGTTTGTGTTTGATTAACTGATGCTGTACATTAAGAAGAAAAAAGATAGAAAAAACTGCCCAAATTGGCTGGGTCGTCTACATGCTTAAACATCCCGGGAGGTATTTCTCTATCTGTGCAGTAGTTATGGGGCTGCCTACCCAGATCATTCCCATAGATGTCACAACAGAACCCTGTATCTGTTAACTCCTCTCCGCTAGAAGTGGAGATGTGATGATGCCAGAGGGCAGTATTTTCAAAACACCATGGCGCAGTGCTGCTCATCCCAAGCCACACAGCTCATTGACCTCAACTGTCTTTAAAATGAAGGGAATAGACCAGATGCCCTTCAAAGGTATTTCTAGCTTTGACATTTTATGGATTGATGATGCAAATTTGTTCAAACACTAGTTTGCATACTACTTGCCATCTTTCTAGTGAGCAATACAAAGTTAGTACAAGTCACAGACATAACAATTGAGACCTTTATGCTAATACTTTGGAGGGGAATCTCAGACTAAGCCTACCCTCATGCAGAAGGAGGAGCTTTTACTCTCAGACCTGCATTTGGCTGTCACTCCAGGTTCTGCCTTTAATTAGCTAAGCAACAATGGCAAAGCTACTTAAAACTTTTAAACTGGTTTCCTCATTTGTAATGTGAGAGCCAGTTTTTTGTAAAGATTAGAATTCATGTATGATAGTACCTGAAACATAGGTTCTTATCATTCATGAACAGAAGTCTGCTCTGTGACATTGGTCAATTCCCACCCCCTCTATTCTCTGTTTCTTCCCCTTTCGTGAGTAAAGCAAGAGATATATGAGCTCAGAACTGGGCCTGGTCCCTAAATTCTCTGATCATTGCAGAGCCCTAAAAGACTGCTCCTACAAAATATATTCTGTTTATTTGACACATTTCAGTCTCATTTCCTCAATTTGTGTTCTCCTACAGTTTTACTTTCTGAAACAGTTTGTTCTGTGACAAAAGGTTTGCAAAAAATACAGGGATAATTGCTAAAGTTTCTCTCTTTTTGACAGTAATTCAATGCCTTTAACAAAATTTATAATCCTTTTGTACCTAAATGTTTATAAGTGTTGTTAAACCATAATGTAAAAGTATATAAACATTTTCACATGTTCTACCAGATCAAATATGGTACGTATGATAATAATTAGAACAACCAACCTAACATATTGTGAAAAATGCCACATATGCATTTAATTATAGTTTCTGATTTTCAAGCATGCATTCAGGGAAGGGAGGAAGTGGCTTTCTATTTGACTTCTTCACTGCTAACAGAACATGCATGTGTTTTGGCAAGTTTCCTAGGGAACATCTGTCTAAAAGGGAACATTGGGAGTTAATCGACATCTACGGAGCTGGGCAACTGCTGTATGGCCCATGCTGTCTCCATTAAACTTCTTAACTCTGTCTCCTTTAAGCAGAGTCACAAAACATACTATTGATTCAGCTCTTTGAATAAAAAGCAAATCACAAGCAAAACTTAAACTGGTTTATTTACAGAATAGCTTTATGAAGTTGGTAAACAATTGAGCCTCTTTTTCCAAAAGAATTGTTTGTAGAAGATGCCAACACTGGGGTGGGGAATAGAGTTATGAGGAGGGATTTGTAAATGGTTTGTGGGTATGTTTCCAACAGCTCATAGCAAAGGAATGAATGGAAAAACACTCCTTGGAATTGGGAGTGGGGAGGGAGAGGGCTATAAAGATGGCAAATGAAACAAACTAGCATTTTGACATTGCCTGAGTTCTGGTTGGAGGGAGCATGATGAAGAATTTCAAAGATAGCAAAGAGCCCAACAATTTAGAGGAACTGGGTGGACAGACATAGTCACGGGTCCCTTAATGACAGGGACACATTCTGAGAAATGAGTCATTAGGCAATTTTGTCACTGTGTGAACAAACATCAGTGAGTGTGCTTACAAAAACTTAGACAGTAGAGCCTACTACTCACCTAGGTTATATAGTATACATAGCCTGTTGCTCATAGGCTACAAACCTGTACAGCATGTTCAGCATGTTACTGTACCAAATACTGTAGGCAACTGTAACACAAGAGTAAATATTTTTTGTGTATCTAAACATGTCTTAACATAGAAATGATACAGTAAAAATATGATACTACAATCTTATGAAACCATCCTTGTACATGCAGTTCATGTTGACTGACACATAACAATGTGTCATTGTTATGCAGCTGATGATTGTAAATAGAATGGGATTAAGTCTTTCCTTTCTTAGCTAGGTCTGACAAGCAACTCACTAATGGTATCAGCATGAAGAAAGACTTTGCATGATACAATGAATTAATTGTTCTATGCTACTTGGAAAGTCAGCAGAGATGACAGAATTTGAACTGAATGCCTTGCTCTAAATCCTGATACTAATTTTTTAAAACTGCAAGTAAAATATTTTCTTCTTTTTAAAATTAATTATGCCACAGCAAAGGCACTGATGACTATGGTGACAGGCAAAGGGTTACATAGAGGGCAGCCAGATAAAATACAGGACACCGTCTTAAATGTGAATTTCAAATAAATAAGAACTAATTTTTGTTTACTAAATCTGGCAATAGTAGTCAGACAATAATCTAAAATAAAAGCCACAGGCAGCGTCAGGTAAGCAAGGCTAAAACAAGACTGATAGGAAAGTGAAGCTGTAGAGAAAAATCACATATGTGAGTAAAATACAGGAAGATACCAATTCTAAAGAAAGATAAAGTGATGGGAGGAGTGGGAGAATGGTTGGTTTAAAAAAAGAAGTCAGGAATGAAAAGATTTACAGACCCAGAAGAAGAACTCCAAAGCAGAACAGTGACTCAGATAGGGCACATGTTAGGGGGACATGGCCAGAGCAGCTGGATGAGTTGTTAGGGGCTGTCATAGCAAAGTGCCAGAACGAGTGGCTTACACAACAGAAACTGATTTCCTCAAAATTCTAGAGGCAAGAAGTCCAAGGTCAAGGTGTTGGCATGGTTGATTTCTTCTGAGGCCTCTCTCCTTCGCTTGTAGATGACCATCTTTCTCTCTGTGCCCACATGGTTGTCCCTCTGTGCACGTCTATGTCCCAATCTCCTCTTCATAGAGGGACACCAGACATGTTGGGTTAGGGCCCACTTATATGGCCTCACTTTACCTTACTTAACTCTGGAAAGGGCCTGTCTCCAAATCCAGTTGCATTGTGAGGTACTAGGGGCTAGGACTTCAGCAAAGGAATTTTGTGGGGATGAGGTTCAGTCCATAACGTGATGTTATACTTCCTGTTAAGGAACCTAATTGAGATTACTTCAGTGAAGCTCCACAAGCAGTGTAAACTACAATATAGGTGATTTTTTTTTTTTTTTTTTTTTGGTGCCAGGGTGGGGAAAACAAAACTAATAGGGTGAGATTCTTGGCCTCAAATGCACAATATAAAAGGGGAGCCAGACACATATTCTAGACTAGTGACATAGAGATAACAGGTTGAGGTAAAATCTTGGCTCGTCCACTTACTGGTTAAGTGAACTTGGACAGTAGTTATCTTATTTGATAAAAAGGTGTAATCATATCTACTTGGTAGAGTAGCCTTGAGAATTAGTGATACTGGTCTTGTTAAAGAGAACTAAATATGACCTGAGAAAGACTCCATACTTCTATATTTGAGACTTTGTGGACAAACCATATCCTAACTTAATAGGTAGACAAGATTGCAAACCTAACTTAGGAGTATGCTCCTGTAATAGCAGACGAATCTTGGCCAATCCCAGCAGCCATCCTTCAACCACTCATACACTGCTGAGTGTTCAAACTGTCTTCAAATAAGACAAATGCCGAGCTGTAACCAATCCAGCTGTTTCTGTGCCTCACTGCCTATTTCTGTATATCATTTCCCCTTTTTTGCTTATAAGTTTGTTCAGACCACAAGGCATCCCTGGAGTCTCTCTGAATCTGTTGTGATTCTGAGGGCTACCCAATTTGTGGATCATTCATTGCTCAATTAAATTCTCTTAAATTTAATTTGGCTGAAGTTTTTCTTTCAACAGTATCACACCCAGCCCCTGATGCATAATGGTAGCTCTTACTATTATGAAGAGTTCAGAAAACACATAGGGAGATGTTAGCTTTTACAACTAGGGGAATTTATACAATTTCCTTAAAAAGTTGTCACGAGAGCTGAGTGTGAAAACACCAGGGCAATTTTGCCAGGTAGGAAAGGGGGCTAGATCAAAACACAAATACGAAACAGCAAGAGGCATACACATATTTCAATATGCCTAAAGCAGCACAGGGCTGTTGTGAGCAGCAGGAAATAAGGCAAGAAAACAGAGTTGGTGCCACATTATGAAGTGCCTTGAATATCATGCTAAAATATCAGAAGATTATGCTATAGGCAAAGTAAACATAGGTGTTTTGTGTAGTTGTGTTTGTTTTTTGGTGGTGTTGGTTGTTTTATTTTTTTACAGCGAATTAACTGCTTTTCAAAGGTGGTAATTAGGAGTACCTGGCTATACTGGAAATGAGAAGAAAGCTCATAAAAAAGAGGCCACCGGGCATGGTGGCTCATGCCTGTAATCCCAGCACTTTGGGTGGCCAAGATGGGCGAATCACGAGGTCAAGAGATTGAGACCATCCTGGCCAACATGATGAAACGCTGTCTCTATTAAAAATATAAAAATTAGCTGGGCATGGTGGCGGGCACCTGTAGTCCCAGCTACCTGGGAGGCTGAGGCTGGAGAATGGTGTGAACCTGGGAGGCGGAGGTTACAGTGAGCCGAGATCGCGCCATTGCACTCCAGCCTGGGCAACAGAGTGAGACAACATCTTAAAAAAAAAAAAAAAAGCCAGGCACAGTGCCTCATGCCTGTAACCCCAGCAAATTTGGGAGGCTGTGGCTGACGAATCACTTGAGGTCAGGAGTTCAAGACCAACCTGGCCAACATGGTGAAACCCCATCTCTACTAAAAGTACAAAAACTACTGGGCGTGGTGGCACATGCCTGTAGTCCCAGCTACTTGAGAGGCTGAGACAGGAGAATCACTTGAAACGGGAGGCAGAGGTTGCAGTGTGCCAAGATTGTGCCACTGCTGCTGTACAAGGCAGATTCTAGCCAATTGCGTATACTAGGACTGGATCTGTCCTTTGCATAGTATGCATAGTATCCATGGAAAAAATGGTTGTTTCATTTTGCACAGTGACCAAACAAAATGAAGATCTCTCAGCTCCTGCCTCCCTTAACTCTTTCCACTTAGTTGATAAAGACAATCAGGTCCCTCATTCTTCTAAAAACAAATGTTTCCTTTGACCTACCAGTCTTTTCTTTGGCTACCCAAAGCCTGTTCTCTTCAGCAACAATTGTTCTGATTTTCTTAACTTGAGCTGTGTCAAAGCTGGAGATTCACTTTATTTGTTTGTTATTCCTATTAATAATATTGTTACTGTTGTTATAAATAGAAACAATTTGTTTTTTATTGTCAAATGATACATATTTGTTACAGATGAATTAGAAAATGTGATCAGAGAAGTAAAAAAAAAAAAAAAAAGTGCTAAGTAATTCTCTCTAAACCTCCACAGAGGATTCAGCTCTCTGCATAGGCACACACACATCTGTTTTCACAATAGGGGATCAAACTGTATATTCTGTTTTATGATGTGCTTTTTAAAATAATCTTTTTATTAAAAAATACATATAGAAAATTGCACAGCTAAGTGTTACCAACACTTATGAAGAAACAAAATATCCTCTGTTCCCCAGAAGCCTCCCTCTTCCCCATGATAATCACTCCTTGATTCTAACACTATAGATTTGTTTCGTCTCTTTCTGAACTCTGTAAACAGCGCATGTATTGTTCACACAGTATGCACTGTTTTCCGACTGGTTTATTTCATTCCACATTATGTTTGTGAACTTCATTCATGCTGTTGAATATAGCAGTGGCTTATTCATTTTTTATTGCCGTATACTAATTTACAAGATGAATCCACCACAATTTATTCTTCTGTTTCTGAACGTTTTCATTGTTTTCTGTTTGGGGCTGTTGTAATTAGTGCTGCTGCGAGTGTTACTGTATACATATTTGGAACATATTTGTAAGCATTTCTCTTAGGTGTATTCTCAGGAGTGGAATTGGGGTAGAGAGTCTGCAGATGGTTTCTAAAACTGATTATACTAATTGACAGTTCCTACAACTTTATTGAAGGATCTAAATACTCCATATACTCACCAATACAATAATCAGTCTTCTTAATTTCCGCCATTCTGATGGATGTGTAAGTTGTAGTTCATGTTGCATTTTTATTTGCATTTCCTTGACTATGAATGAGATTGAGCATTTTTTCATGTTTATTCACTTAATTGGATGTCCCCTTTTGTGAAGTGCGTGCTTAAGTCTTGCCCATTTTTTCTATTAAATTATTTTTGATATGATTGTAGGTATTCTTTATATACCCTGGATGCAAGTGCTTTATCAGTTTTATGTAATGTAGATATCTTCTCACATTCTATGGGTTGCTTTTAAAATTTTTTCATAGTGGAATCTTAATGAATGGGTCTTTTTAAAATTTTAATGAACTTCAGTTTATCAACTGTTTTCTTTATAGCTAGAGATCTGTAAGTCCTGTTTATAAAATCTCTACAAATGCCAAAGTGGCAAAGACATCCTCCTATGTTATCTTCTAGAAGTTTTATTGTTCTGCTTTTAACATTCACATACACAATCTCTAGCATTGGTTTATTTGTTTGATGAGGTAGGTGTCAAGTTTAATTTTGTATTTTCACTTTTACATCCAAGTGACCCAGTACCATTTATTGAAAAATCCATCTGTTCCTCACTCAGAAGTGTTCTCTGAATAGTGCCACTTTTGTCATAGCTCCAATGGCCTCACATGGGAGGTCTGCTTCCTTATTCCCACTTGCCTTTCTGCAAATCCAAATGTACATAAAGTGATTGAAATTTAATTTTAAATTTAATAAAATTAGAAATTAGTTCTGTCACATTAGCCACATTTCAAGTGTTTAGTAGCTACACATAGCTAGTGGCCACCAAGGCAGTGCAGATATAGCATTTCCATCATCCAAAAAGTTCTGTTGGACAACATTGCTCCAGATCATTACTGTCTAGTTTCAGAGCTCTTCACTGTCTGAGGCAATCCCACTTCCATGTGTTTATTGTTTTTCTTCACTATTAAAATGTAAGTTCCATCAATGCAGGGACCTAGTTGGGTCATCATTGCATATGCAATGTCCAGAACAGTTCCTGATACAGAATGTTTGTCAAGTAAGTGAATAAAACTTTGCTGTGTCCTGTGAAGCCTGGAGCTGCTTTCTGGACCCATTATATCAAATCTCAGCCAGCCTCCTGAAAATTCAGAGCAGAGAAGAATACTTTGTCATTTTGGAGCCTTTGGAATGTGCCACATGCAACAGTTACAATGGTTGTTGATAAGGACTTTTCTGTGACGGGTATGATATTGTAAAAACTTCATTTGTTCGGTGCTTAGTTTGTACTATACACTATGCCAAAATTTACATTTAGAAGTTATTTAATGCTCATAACAACTCTGTGAAGTAGATTCTGTTATCATCCTCAGTATCCAAATGAGAAAACTAAGGAACAAAGAAGTTCAGGGACTTATTCAAGGACAGCCCACCAGATAATGAAGGCACCCGGATTTGAATTCAGATGTCTGCTGCAGAGCCTGAGTTCTTAATGATGGATGTTATTGTCTCTTAACAGAACCATAACAGTCTTTGACTAATTTTTGTTTCTTTATTCCTCTATTTTAAAAGAAATAATAGGATGGCTGCTCAGTGCCAGATTCTGTATATGTATTATGCTTTACCACCTCTGTTCTCTCTTCAGAGTAAACACTATGTTTTGATTGATTTATAACCTCAGTGCTAATGGTGCAAATTGTTTAGATATCCCCACTGTCTTAGGTTGGGTTACCAAGTAGCAGAGCAAGAATTTGGATACATCAGGGAATATTCTTAAGAGAATGACAGTGAGGGAGGCAGGATAGGTTAGGGGAAAGATTTATTTAAACCTGAATGTCATCTCAATTGGTGTCCAGATTTAGGCCAATCCTATACAGGGAGCTCTGGGAGCATGACTTGCCATTGTCAGGGTTACTGGCCCTTTATACTCCCATGCTGCTCAATTACTGGAATTTGGGCTGCCCTGGGCTGTGTGTGTGTGTGTGTGTGTGTGTGTGTATGTGTGTAACCTTCATGAAGAACACTTAGTTCAGCCTAGGAAAATTCTCCAGAGAAGAAGGCAACTATAGGCTATTAACCAGCAACATTCACAGAAGCTGTGGGGTACATACACTGGTCAGGAAAAGGGGAACTTGCCAGACACTGACAGCATCCACTGTACTTACCATCCATTAAAATGTTCTCATGTTATTCATTCCTCAAGATTTGTGTGAAATAGGGTTCAACTTGTTCATGCAGTTGACCGGTTCCGTGTAGATTTCACAAACCATTTTTACAACCCTGATTATTGCCGCCGAGTCTCTGCTTCAGGAATACATGTGTTGCATGCATTTAAAGACTTCCAAATGGAATGAGATCAGGATGAAATAAAAAGGGAACCCTACAAGCTATTTTAAATAACAACTAGTAAATAAAAACATCTGGTAGATGATTAAGATCTCCATATTGAACCTCGGTGAAGAATATGTGATGTATCTTTAAGGTGGAGCACACACAGTAACAGCTCTTTCAGTGACTTTTGATGTCTAACGGGGAGCTCAGGAAATGTAGGCAGGAGGATGTGGAGTCATTCGGAGAACTCAGTGGGATGAGAGGGCACTGAGCATGTCTCCCCCTGTTTTATTGATCTTTATACTGTGTTCTGTTTATGTTCTTTAGAAGAGTAGTTATGAAAACCCAGATATTACACTCATTGGCTGTGAATGTGACACTGACATCTGCTTGCCTTGGCTTGACGCCTCTGGTAGGAACCATTGGGAATGCTTTAGCCCATACCTTCTCTTTGGAAACAACATGAGAAAAAAGAAAGCTTCAAAGACCCAAAACACCTGTGTAACCTCTTCTGTGCCATAGAACAGGCATGTAAGCTGATTCTGAAAATCAAGCCTTCTGCCCTCTGTCTCTTTGAAGATTCTGGAAAGGCGTGGTCATACAAGGGCCTGATGACCTGTGAAGTTCTTATCTCCTACCTGGTTCTGCTGAGACATCAGGAAAAATAAAATCTTTAGTGCCTCTAAATGCAAGAGCTAGGAGAAGGAATGTTGAGTATCATTTTCTCATCCTCACTGTAGCCTCACTTAAAAGGTCAAAGCAAATAAAATCTTTTGGTCCCATTTTAGTAATGAATATCTTGGAACAAGCTCTATGAAGCATTTATGACTTTATTCTCAGTTTTCCAAAATAGGATATAACTTGTTTCAATTGCTTAAAACACAGGGGCAAACCACGTATGATGAACGCATTCTGTTTGAAATCAATTTCCTTCATCATTTTATTAGATTGACTGCTCTGAACTGGGAAGTATTATTTTCCCATTGTGCTTTTGCAAAACTGCCCACTCTTGGAGCTTTGTGGCTGTGAGCTCCTGATTAGTTTAATTGTTTTTTTTCTTCTACTACTTTTCTGGCTACAAGGACTTAACACTTTGCTCACCTTTGAGTAGCAGGGCAGCACCACAAGGAAGGTAGAATAAACAGGATGATTAAACAACCAGCATGCAGCAAGGGGGCAATATTTCAATAGCAAATATTGCTACCCATATACCTCAACAGAATGTGCTAAAGTAAACAAAATGATAGCATAATTATAGTAGTTCCAATTATGTTAATTAGACTGCATACACGCTTCATTGATAAGCAACTGTGCTGCAGAGAAATGATGTTAAGCCTGGTACTTCAGCCTTTAGCAGCTTTGTGGCACATATGCTACTATATTCTTGGGTAACATTTAGCCTCTCACAATTTTTGTCTTTCTTTTCTGATGCTTTTGTTGAAAAATAAATAAATAAAAGGGTGTGCTACCCCACATTTTAGAGAAGTTAGAGATGCCCAATCAGATTCTATGCTAAGTTCCTCAGTGTTTTGGTCCCTTCTCCTGGAACTTCAAGTGAAAAATATTAACATGTCCCATTTGACTAATTAAAATCCAGCTTAAGAAAATGGATTTGCTTTCAGTTGACTCCAAATCACATCCTTTGCTTTGATATCACCCATAAAAGAGAACCCCTGAGGCAAGAGGCCACCACAAGCTGTTGTTCACATAGCAGGCTGCATTTCCGGGGATCTAAAAATTGGGGGGGTTTCTGGGATTGTTGGTGTATTTTGGTAGATTCATGGGACACCTGATTTTTTTAAAGGAAGGTGTGAATTGCAAAGAAATAGAAACTATAAAAAGACAAATCATGAAGAAAACTATAAATGCCCAGAAAGGGAAAATTACAGTTGTAAGCTAATTAGACCATTTACATATTAAAAGTGATAATACAATTAAAATAATACAATGATTTAAGTATGGAACAGTTAAAAAAATTCAAAAATAAAATTAAAAAATAGCTTAAAGCCTAAGCTACCCAAGGAATTCAAGGAAAAAGAGTTCGTTACTTGGTCCAGATATTACCTGAAAAACATTGTCATAAAAATGTAGTAAACAATTGCTTCAAGATGAAAAAAAGAGTTGTGTTTTTTTCCCCAAAAGGTTGCTAGGAAATTAGCAGCCTTCATGAATTACTTATAAAATCAGAGAATAAAATGCAAAATAATATAGTGTTATATAGTCATCGTGACATAGTCAATTTTGCTTATTAAAAAGAAGCCTTCGCTAGTGAAACCCCAGCTTTGCACCTCTTCCCTCTCCCCCCGTCACTTATTAGGAGTTCATTTCATCAGTTTCCCACTTTCTCCTTTCTTTCTTATTCTCTACCTGTCTTTTTCTCATAAACTCTGCTCAAGTCTCTCAAATTTAACATCTTTTATTTTCCCTATTTCTCTCCTCTCAAGATTCACATTTTTCTCTTTGCCAGAGCTCTTAAAAGAATGGGTGACAATCCCTCTCTGAATGTTTTCACTGTCACTATTAGTACTGAGTAAAAGTTGCAATGGATTAGATTTTAAACAAACCAGTAGTCCCTTTTCAAAGCAAGGCTAAATTCTTGCTGGATTCTGCCTTTGTTATCAATGCAATTAGGTTGACCTTTAGACCTGGTATGCCTAAAATAGACTTTTTATACCTAGTATCTGCCATTTAAAAATTTCAGGCTCAGTTTCCAGTGTGCATGAAGTTTGTTTTCCATAACCTTGAATATTGAGCAAAAAGAAACAGCAAGAAAAATAAAAGGATACTAAGAAAATCTGTAACAGACAAACGTGTAAAAATATCAAAAACAAATGCCCTCTGGGGAAAGGTTAAAAAAAATGCTGAGCTGATTTCTTGTAGACAAGAAAAGCTAAGGGTTGGTAACTGACCATCTGTAATTATGTGAAAGATTATTAGGATAGAGTATGTTGCCAGCTGCTCTCCTCTCTGCTGAAAGTAGAAGGATGGGATTAAATTATAACCAGAGAGTTTATGTTAGACATAAGGAAGAACACTGTAGCTTTAGGGGGATATTCTCTAAGATGGATTATCAAAGGATAATGTAAAATCCTCAATATAGAATTGTGAAAAGTTTAAAAATGGAGCAGACTCCTTTCTCTGTCTCAGGTAGTTTCAGTCATTTTTTGTAGGTAGAATGGATATTTGCATTAAAAATTGTTTCTAGATTATTCTGCTTACAAATATATCTGGAGATACCATCAATGTGAACAAAATGAAAAGAGAATGTTTTAGTTTTGGATAAATATTTTATTTGCCCAGAGCACAGTTTCTCTTACTCTTTCTGGCCTCAGCCTGATAATTCCATATGAATTTTTACTATTGGTTTAAGTACAAATGTCTCAAGGTAGAAAAATTGATTAAATGACCTCTTGTGATTCCTTCTGCCTTATTATTCTAATTTTTCAGCTTCCACAGTGAGGTGAGAGCATGACAGAAAACCTGTGTTCTTTGTCCTTCTAATTATCAAGGGACTATGAAGACACATGTTTGGACTCCCTCATTTGCTATAGAAGCACATGTGTAACACCCTCAGGATTGTTGTGTCTTCTCAGAAATGCATGCCTTTGGAAGTAAGCCTATGGGTGGGCTTCTCTCTTTTAGAGACATTATGAAAAGACATAGAAATTTCTGCATTGCCCTTCGGATTAGGTAGGCAAAAGGTGATATGGCATAATACTAAAGCAGCACATGACAACTGAATGCCTCATACCCAAAATACTCAACAATAGAGAAATCACCAGAGAACTTGTAAATAAAAATGTTCTGTAGGTAATCCCCACGGAAGTAAAATATTTGCTAATATTTGTGGATTTTCCTCACAAAAGTGCCTCTCACATAATCATTAACATCTCTATGCTTTCTTTAGATACTGACACAGTATTTCAAATTTAAATGCCAGTTTCTAAAAGCCTTGGCAAGATAGAAAACACAGTCTATGGCAAGGATTCTGGCAAATCAAAATGCTTGCTCATGAGGGGCAAAGAATCAAAACAACTGCAGAAGGCACTGCTAGACCCTAAATTCAGTCAGCAGATATTTATTAGGGCCCTACTCCCTGCTGGGTGCTGAGGATAAAACAATGAGAAAAACAAACTTGGTGCTTGCCCTCCTGAACTTTAGAGCCTATAGAAGGATGCACATTCTAATGTAAATATTATGCAAAAAACATTTTAATATTGTGATAAATAGGAAAAAAAAAAGGGATCTGTAAAAGGTTTAAATACATATATAAAAGGCTTCCTTGAGAGAGCTTTTATCTGAGATTTGAAGGATGTCTAGATGTTTGAAAACTAATATTTTGGAAGATAAGGTATAGATGGAGGGCACAAAAATATTTCATACAGAGAATATAGCTTGTGCAAAGGCCCTGAGGTGGGAGGAACATGAGGAAATGAAAGAAAGATCACAGCCGGGCGCGGTGGCTCACGCCTTTAATCCCAGCACTTTGGAAGGCTGAGGTGGGCGGATCACAAGGTCAGGAGATCAAGACCATCCTAGCTAACATGGTGAAACTCCGTCTCTACTAAAAATACAAAAAAAAAAAAAATTAGCTGGGTATGGTGGCAGGCGCCTGTAGTCCCAGCTACTTGGGAGATTGAGGCAGGAGAATGGTGTGAACCCGGGAGTCAGAGCTTGCAGTGAGCTGAGATTGTGCCACTGCACTCCAGCCTGGGCAACAGAGCAAGACTCCATCTCAAAAAGAAAAGAAAAGAAAGAAAGATGATCTAAGATGAGCTGGAGAAGTAGGCAGGGGTTAGATTATACAAAGTTTATATGACTGATAGATGCAGGGTCTATGGATTCCATTTGTATCCCAGCAAATACAGGGAAACTATTGAAGAGTGCTTTGAAAGGGAGCAATATAATGGAAACGTGTACTTTTAAAATATCACCTTTCAGTATGAAGAATGGATTTACATGGGACAAGATTAGCTGCTGGAAAATCAGTGAAAAGTGTATTACAATAACATAGCAGCTGAAGATGATGGTTTGACTAGAATTCTGGTAGTGGAAATGGACAGAAGTAAAAAAGTTCAAAAAGCTGTTAGAAGGTAAATATTTAGGAAGTAAATAAGAGATATTTAGAAGCATTCTATTTTGGATTGTAAATGGGGTATACTAAAGGAAATTACCAAAACTGACTTCCAGGGACTATCTAGTATCTCATGGAACAATAAAAAGAGAACCATGCTTTAGATCAGAGCTTGGCAAATTTTTTCTATAAACATCCAGATAGTAAATATTTTAAGATTTAAGGGGACATACAGCCTCTGTCACAACTACTCAACTTTTCTGGGATAGCAAGAAAAATTGTCTGTGTAAGCAGCCACAGACAAATGTAAATGAATAGGCTTGGCTGTGTTCCAATAAAACTTTATTAACAAAAACAGGCAGCGAGCCAGATTTGGCCCCGGGGCATACTTTGCCCATTCGTTTTAGATGATGAACACTGTGATTACACAGGCTGTTGTTTACAATGATGGCACTAAATCATGCAAAAAAAAAAAAAAAATTAAATTTTGTTTAGTGTTTTCTGCTGAATCAAAGCCATGAATATTTGAAATACTTTGAAAAATCTAGAGAAATTTACTGAAGTCAATTTTACTGCTTAAAAGCTTACCTGAATTTTTCAGACAACAAAAGCAAATATTGAATGCTTTATTCCCTGATAATACAAGACGAAAACGGAGTTTTAATATTAATATTGTTAGCTAAGCTTCAGAAAGGTCAGCTTCAAGGCAGTTGGAGTTACATTTATTTCATTGTAAAGAACTGAGGCAGCAACAAATATTAGCATCATGATATCTCACTGTAAGTCACTATAATATCACCTTGCTGGTGAATGACATTATTTTTCAGTTGCTATAATTATAGAAAGAAAAAGCTATTCCTTCAAAGAATTTGTCATAATCTCTCTGAATTATTTATTCTTGGCAATGTATGTTTAGGTAGATTTCAAGAACATAAACAAGAACAAATACCATTATGAGAACTCCATGAAGACTGACTCAAATGTTCTTTCATTGAAAATAATTTCTTTTAAAAACAATTCTACAGAATAAATATGGAAAAATTATTAAGTTCAAAAAGTTGTTTGGAAAATTCCTACTTCTATGACAATTCCTTCTTAAAACCCTCAGTGCATAAAGTCAGCTGGGCATATGTAACCATATGTGTCCAGATTCCAAACCAGATAGTCAAACAAACTTTCCTGATACCTAGATTATAGAATCTCAGAAAGCTTGAAAAATCAAGGAGTTAAGTTCCATGACAATATAATTTTGTTTCTTACAAAGATATTTTCTAGATATTACATGAATTTTCCTTAATATCTATCTTGATTATCTACACACACTTTTAAGATTCTTAAATTCTAGCAAGCTGTATTTTGGAAAATAGATAAAACAGATAAATTAGCTATTTTGCCAAGAATTCTTTGTTTCATGAGCTGAGAAGCCCAAATTTTTTTTAAAAATAAGTTTATTTTAAAATCGTAATTATTTGAAACATTACACTCAGAGTCAATGAGTTCTCATAGCAACTTATCTCCTGGAGAGCCAGCATGGTAATATTCTTATCTGAGGTAGCTGACCTAACAGGTGTTTTCCTTTTCTATACAATTTTATGAAGCTATGAAATCTTCATTAAGTTGTAGGTCATAGGCATCTCTCCTGGAACCAGCTGTGCCAAATAAGCATGAGAATTTTTTGATATTCCAATGTTCCATAGTAAAATGAGAACCTAAAAACAAAACCCAAAAAAGAAAACACCCAGATGCTGTTTGAAACTCTGTTAAGCAGGCTAATGTGCTTTCCCTATTAAGTCATTATTAAAATGCTATTACACTTTTCACCTGTAGCTATTCGAAGGTAGACCTAATCCTTAACTCCCAATTTTTTTTATCTCTTTTGCCCTAGCTAAAAGAGGAATCAGTACTAGTTATAGATCACTTAGCTTTTTGTTTATTAATTCAATCGAAATGTTAATGCTTTCTACGTTCATATTACTAGAATATGTATAGAGGGAGGGGAAATTTAAAAATTGTAAGACACAGGCCAGGAGCGGTGGCTCACACCTGTAGTACCAGCACTTTGGGAGGCCAAGGCAGGCGGATTATGAGGTCAGGAGATCCAGAACATCCTGGCCAACATGTTAAAACCCCATCTCTACTAAAAATACAAAAAAATTAGCCAGGCGTGGTGGCACACACCTATAATCCCAGCTACTCGGGAAGCTGAGGCAGGAGAATCGCTTGAACCCAGGAGGTGGAAGTTGCGGTGAGCTGAAATTGCAACACTTTGTACTCCAGCCTGGGTGACAAGAGTGAAACTCCATCAAAAAAAAAAAAAAAAAAAAAGAAGACACAGACTCTCCTCTTGCAGAAATTAACCACAGAGATGGAATATAAATTTAGAGGGAATTAATGGTAAGTGGAAGTTCATGATAGACCAAAAATAACCATTCAAAGAAGAAACTGCTTTGGGCTTCACGTGGAATGCTTCATAGAAGATGGAGAATTGTGCTCCTTTTAGAAGGATGGATAAGATTAGAAAAGATAGTCAAAGTGGCAGGCAATTTATGTAGGATGCATAATATAAGCCAATGCTCAGAGTCTGAAATAAGCATGGTAGACTTATGGGATGGTAAAGTGACCATCCTGAATAGGGCAGGATTTGCAGATCAGTGAATAGAGTTAAATAGGTTCAGTGACTCATCAGCAGAGGAATTTCCACTTGTTCCATGGTAGCATCAAAGAATTAAGTAATTTCCAGGAGAAGTCAGTAAAACAGAAAAAAAAAAAAAAAAAAGAATGGCTAGGAAAAAAATCAAAACAAAATGGTGCCACAAAATCTTCGAGAGAGAAGAATCTTAAAAGTAGGAAGGGATCAATAGTGTTGAACATCGATTGGAGAATAACAAATTGACACAAATTTTGTTGATTAATCAGTTATTGGGGCAATAGGGAGAGCAGTCTCAGTAGACTGCTGTGGACACAAACCAGACTGAATTAAGTTTAGGACAGATGTGCGCCGAGTGAATTGAAAATGTATGTGTGAGTCTGGAAGCTGTAGTGTCTACATAAGGATGGTTGACTTGCACATGTTTTACACTCACATTCTCACTGAAATGACAGGAAATATATTTACAAGTAGAATTTATGACAGTGCTGAAAAATAAGTATACTCAGACTTTTGTCTTATTTGGGATGACAGTTATGGGGGTTAATACATTATCAATGTTGTGTGAATATGTTTGTTAAAATGTTAATAGTCATTTCACTGTAAATCCATATCTGCAGCTATACATTTACGTCTATTGATATAGATTATTGAGTGCCATTAGCAGACAAAATAAATTTGAGGTATATGAGGGAAAGTAAATGGAATTACATATACTCAGCAGAATAAAACAGTAACACAAATCACAGAAAATTCTACTGGTTAGAACCCATTTGTCCCAACAAAACTTCTTAGCAACTTAAATCTCAGGAGCAGGAATGTGCCAAGGATTCACTCAAGGGAGAGAACTACTTGGGAGACAGTGATACAGCTTCAGAGAAAATACAACCCAGAAAATTAAACTCACCAACGTATTCTTTCACCTATCATTTCACAGGAAACAAAGATCAGCGTTCAAGAAACACACATAAAATAAAAAAGAATGCTAAAGATGAACAACTGGGGGAAACAGAGATATACAGAAAAGAGAATAAAACTTAAATCATTTTAAATAATTTCAGAGTGATTAAAAAAGACTCTGAATCTGCAAAAGAAAACCAACAAGATGCAATAAAATAGCAATAAAAAATAAAGGATTCTTGGAAATAAAGCATGTTAGGTAAAATTTTTAAAAAATAGGCTGAATAAGTGAAAGGATGTTGCCAAAGAGTGTAAACTCAAGAGTAAAAGAAATGAAAAATAAAAACATTACAGATATTTGGAGAAGAGTTCCACTCTATCCAATATTCATATACTAGGAGAGAAGAGGAATGAGAAAATAAATAATCAAAAGATAGAAGAATTCTAAAAGAATTCTTCTTTTAGAAGAATGACCTGCAAACGATACAGTTTTCACATTGAAAAGCATGTTGGGTATCTAGTAAGATGAAATACAAGCAAACACATTCATTCATTCATCCTTTATCAAAGATTTTATGTAATATTTACTATATGCCTGGCTCCATTCTAGGGATTAGGGACTGCCATGAACAGGACAGACCAAATTCTCCCTCTATGGATTTTACATTGTAAAGATCAGAGATAAAATATATTAATTAACAAATAAAAGTTAAAAAGAAATAAATTCTCTGAAGAAAGAAGTATAGGTAATAATAAATAATGACCATGTGGAGCTACTTTATACTGAGATAGCAGTGAAGGTACCTCTGAGGAACTGGCATTTGCTGTGAGAGCTGAATGGCAGGAAAATGCTAGCCATGAAAATATCTGGGAGAAGAGTATGCCAAGCAGAGGGAATATCAGGTGAAATTTCCAAAAACCACAGCTTAAAAACATAGGAAACATCAACCATCCTGGAGTGAAAATGACTCTGGAATGAGAACTCTCATCTTTAAAACTACCTGGCAGAAAAAGAAGAAAATAATGTTAAGTCTAGGATTTTGTAAAAAGTCAAACTACCATTCAAATACTTTTTAGACATGCAAGGACACAGGGTTTATTCTGAGAGGAAAAAACCTTTAATAAATATTTCAGCAGAATGAGAAAGGAACACAAAGAAATAGATAACATGAGATGGATTAATACAAATCGATAAAATACATGGTTACATCTAAACACTTACTGATAATAGAACTGTGAGGATTAACGCAATTGTTGAGTGTTCTGATCATAGCTGCAGAAAAACCACCCCAGACTTACTTGTGCAAAATTATCACTTATTTTTATTATCTATAAAAGTTATGGAAGTGACTCAGCTCAACTAGAAGGTTCTCAGTTGGGGTTGCTAATGTGATTGCAGTCAAGTGATGGCTAGAGGTAGAGTCATCTCCATGACTTCCTCACTCATATTTGAGACTTGATACTGCCTAAAAATTGGGACTGTTCGCTGAAATACCTCATGAAGCCTCTCTATGTGGCCTGGGCTTCCTTTCAGCATGGCAACTAGGTTCCAAGAGCAACTATTCCAAGAAAGAGAAAACCAGGCGAAAGCTGTATCTCTTTTGTGATTTGGCCTCAGAAATCATACAGCATAGCTTCCACCAGCTCCTATTCACTAGAAGCAAGTCGCTGCAGACCAGGCCAAATTCAAGGGAAGAGGAATTAGACTGACATATTTTAAAGTGACTACACTAAGAAAAGATACGTAAAAAATAGTGCCACAAATACGACAAAAAAAAGTAACAATCTGGTGGTGAGCAAAAAGGAAGAAGTAAAAACATACTCAAACCCTTGTCTTATTTGGGAGGGTGTGTCAAAGGGTTAATGAATTATCGTTGTTAATGAAAAACATCAACATAAGTTCAAATATGTTTGTTAAAATGGCAATGGTCCTCACACTATGTATCTAATTCTATCTATATCCGCATAACTTTCTCCAGTGAAATGCTATTTCATTAAACAATTTATGTTGAAGATTCTCTCTTTATCATTTAATTACACCTCTTTTTACAGGTAAAACTGTCCAGAACCTTCAATACTCATGCCATTGGGCTATATCCTCATTATTGACCTCCTGGCTACTGTCAGTCCTCTGACTCAGAATCTTCCTCCTTTACTATGGTAATCTATGAAAAGTCAGTTTCTTTTAATAACCTATCGTTTAAACTTGCCTTCAAATCCCTGAACCTTTCTTATCAAGTGACCCTCATCTCCAATCCACTGAGATTCACCTATAACCTTTACCAAACTCTCAATTCAGTTATCATTAAGAATTACTCCACCTCACTTTCTGACGGTAATCCTTACCCTCAAACTCTGACTACATCACTCTTGCATCTCGTAGAGACATCAATTTTTTATTGTCTTCCAGCTTATTTGCCCTCTTCACTTTCCTTATGTACCCTGTACTGAAATGTCTATCATCTTCATTATCTTGCAGATATGCTAAATTTCCTTACATCTTTAGCTTATCCAAACACCACAAAATCAATGTTGTCAAACTCTGCCTTCTCTTCTACACCAAGAAAACAACAACAACAATATGATTTGGCATGACAAAAAATTCAGTCTCTGTTGTCAGCGAGGTACCCAGAACTGCCAATAAATGATTTTTATATATTCTTAGTCAGAAATATATCATTCCAACATTTGTGTTGCCCTTATCAAGCATTAACAAGTTTTTATTGCTCTTCTCAAGCATCTGACACCATTCTAGCTCCTTCATTCTCAGTAAATAAGTTTATCTATTACAGGACAAAAATCAAGGTCATTAAGAGAAAATTCTTCAAATCTCCCTCAATTTGCTAATTCCCCTATACACAAATCTGTCTACCTTGCATCCATCAAAAATATTTTCCTTCATCTTTAAAAGATGAAGCCATCCTCCTCATACTACTTGTGTCTTTGAACTCTTTGTGTATCATGAAAACAAGTTGTCTTTCATTCATCTCTATGCTAGTTCCTCTCCTTTCAGCCAATAAACATTCTCTAGTTTTTCATTTAAAAAAAAAAAAACACACACCTCCAAACTTCACATTCTCTTCAAGTTACCACTCATTTGTTTCTCTCCCAGACTACATAGAATAGTAAGCTGGATGGTCCCCTCAACATAACCTCTTATTCAGAGTTTAATGACTACATCTGTGCATCTGTATTCCACTCTGTTGAAGATATTCTTATTAAAATCACCAGTGACCTCATCATTGCTGTCTAAATAGTGTTTGTCTATTGATATCAGTTACATTTTATTCTATTGGTCACTTTATTTGTTGACACTATACTCTCTAGTTTCTTCCATTTTTTTCCTCTATCCCTTTTGATATGAGCTACCTACATTTTTTGTCAATTTTTATTTTAGATTCAGGGGATATATGTGCAATAAACCTAGATATATTGTATAATAATGAGTTGTAGGGTACAACTGATCCCGTCATGAAGGTAGTAAGCACAGTACCCAATAGTTAGTTTTCAACCCATGCCTTCTGCCTCCTGCCACAGTAGCCCCCAGTGTCTATTGTTGCCATCTTTATGTCCATGCATAGCTGATATTTAGCTTCCACTTATAAGTGAAAGCATGCAGTATTTGGTTTTCTTTTCCTGCATTAGTTTGCTTAGGGTAATGGCCTCCAGCTACATCCATGTTGCTGTAAAAGACGTGATTTTGCTTTTTATGGCTGTGTAGTATTCCATGCCACCTATATTTTGCGTGCTGATGTTCACCAAAGTTCTGAAGTGTCTGGAAGCTCTTCTCATGCCTTATTCCTTTTCCAGGTGATCTCACTCACTTCCAAAATTTAAACTTCTACCCATGCACTAATCATTTCCCAAATTTAATTCTCCTATATGAGTCTCTGGCTTTCAGAGTCACATAGACTGCCTGTAATAAAACAGCTTAGTATGTTCAGTCAAAAACTAAATTCATCTAATTCTGTCCTTCAAATCCAGCTTATACCTTCTAAATTATCTCTCAATCAATGGCAAACATCATTTACCTGGTCAGTCAACCAAATTAAAAATGTAAGAGTCATCCTTGAACTCTCTTTCTCCCTTCTATAACCATTCAACCATTAAATCTGGCCTATTAGATCGCCTCTATATTTCAGAAACATAGCCTGTCCTCTCCATTCTAATTAGACTAATTCAGACATTTCACACGGCTCCCTGAACTTGTGGAACAGCCTCCAAAGTTGTTTCTCAGCCTCCAGTTTTGAATTCCGTCTTTCTTTACCTGCTGTATTGGAAAATAATAAACTATCACTTAGAAGGACATAATGGCAGTGAATATTTTCAGAGGAAACCTGGGTTTTTGTTCAAGTGGGGCTATTGAGATATGGTGCAACTCAGGGTTTAAAAACATAGGACCTAATGTCAAACAGCCTAGTTACTTCAGGCTCATGCTGCGATATCTACCAGATGTGTGGTCTTAGGAAAATTACTTAGCCTCACTCTCCCAGGTTCCTTGCCTTAAGATTGGAGACAGTTACATTACCCAGCTGACGTGATGATTGAGTGTGATACCTGTAAAATACTTACACTATGTCAGATACACAGTGAAGACTGAGTAAGTACTCTGGTGGTAGTAGTGGTGAGAGGGGTTTTGAATTTCAGAGGAGATTTTTCAGAAAATGTTGAGATGAAACAGTGGACATAGGTTGAGGAGTCAGAAGACTGGTATAGACTTCTTTGTCTCACATTTTTCCTACCGCCTGAAGATTTTTTTATTTCCTTCTCTAAAAGTTCTGAAACTGACATTCTTGGCATTTCTTATCGACGGGAAAAGAGAGATCAATTATTTCAAAATTAGTTTGGGGTTCAGCAGCTAGCCACTGGATTAAAATGAAGTCTTACCCCAAAATAAATTGTAGGTGGAGAAAAGATTTAACTGTGAAAAATAGTTAAGACCATGAAAGCATTTAAAGAACACATGGATTTATTTTTCATCTCTAATCTGAGAAAGGCTTACCAAAAAAAAAAAAAAAAAAAAAAAAGACAAAGTCATAAAAAAATTGATAAATGTGACCAAATACAATATTTTGAATTTTGCATGGTAAAAATACCTAAACAAAGTCAAAAGACAGATGATAAACTGAGAAAATATTTACAGCACATATGGCAAAAGACTAATTTTCCTGTACTAAAATTACATTAATTAAATATACGTAAAGTCTTAAAATATATTAACATTTTTAAAAAGCAAGGACAAAACAGTATATTTGTGATACTTTCATTTATGTAAAAAGAAAAAGAGGGAATGTTTACAAATATTTGCCCATGCGCTGAATATCTAAAGGGATGCACAAGAAACTGGCAAAAGGGGTGCTTCTAGGAAAAGAAACTCAAGGCTGATTTTCACTGTATGTCTTTTTTACTCTGAATGTTTTAACATATGTAAACATTATTTTCTGATCACAAAACTGAAGCTCTTTTTAGAAATCTTCCATGAAACTCTGAACAGGGTAAAAAAGAAAGGAAATGAGGAAGAAAGTGAAGGAAAGAAGCAAGAGGAGAGGAAGGAAGGAAGAAAGAGAGGAAGAGAGGAGGAAGAAAATATTTCCCTAATCTCTGTTTTCTTATAGTAATTAAGTCAGCTTTTTATCATTTATTATTCAAAAAATTTCATCTCCTCTACTAGAACATAAGATTTTTAGGACAAAAAAAAGCCAATCTTCCTGGTGTCTTGTACTGTACCAAACATTTAATAGATGTATAAAATTAATAAACAAGTGAATGATTATCCCCTGGTCTGTTTTATGTGTGGTCTTTTTGCTTTGCAAAATTTGCCTCCTGTTATTTCCTGTACTTCTTGGGTGTTACACAGGTTTTTCAGCATATTGAAAAGTACAAAATGAATATTGCATGGTAGCTAACATTTTCTTTCCAAAGGAGTTTTATACCCCTGGCATTTGAGTCAGACAAGTCCTGGAGTCCTGTCATCTTGAATAAATTCTCCATTTTCTGAGAAACACCACCACTAAAGAGCGTAACATCTATAGATTTGTATATTCTTCAGGAGGGTTCCACTACATCAAAGTGAGTAACTTTGCACCAAAATCATTATATAATTGTAGAAAACTTACTGGAAATGATTGGTATGCATTGTACATAATTTAGAGCTTTATACTGTACACTATTTAGGCATAACTGATTGAATAATTCTTGGCTACCTTATAATCAAATTTCTTCAGCTCAGTGCTAAATGTTAAATCACATCTCTAAAATGTGGTTCTAGTAATTAGAGTCCATTAACATTCTTGAGTGGTATTACGTGTAATAAAATTGCAAGCATATGAGAATGAAGACAACCTCAAGAAAGAATGGTGTGAAACTGAAATAGGGTCCAGTTTGTTAACAGCAGGGCTAACTTCTACCTAACCCCATTCACAGGATGGAGTCTGATCACTGTGCAACTAAGAAATCTGATTCATTATTTCCTTGACTCCACATCTGAGAACAGTCTAATTAGTTTACTCACCAGTCTCTTCAGTGTCTCCAGATGTTGTTTGATCAAAGATCTATCTCCGAGCTAACTCTGGCCTTTTTGCCAGGAAATTGTGCACAGACTTCATCCAAGAAGACAAAGGCCTTGTCACTAAATCATTGAAGTGGCAATAAGTAACATGTTTAGTCAGAAAATTGGGCCAGAGTTCAGGGTTAGAACATCATAAGACGTTTACAGTAATGTACCTTATGTATCACATTTGTACAATGATGTATTATCGTGTATCTATGATGTAAAATTGTATTTTAGATGAAGTGTTGCCTGTGTCTGCACACACACAAAAGTATTCATCTTCAGTTCTTAATTCTGTTTCTGAATTATGCTCCCTATGAAAGAGAAAGGGGGCACAGTTCAGACCAGGGTCCTAACTATATTTTGAATCTGCAAGAGTCTGCCTTCTGAAAATTGCAAATAAATGCCTTTCTTCCATCTCGCATTCCTGTGTGTGTTCCCCTGCCTCAATGCATCTATGTGTGTGAGACAGTAT
Organism: Theropithecus gelada; assembly: GCF_003255815.1. Classification (NCBI taxonomy): domain Eukaryota; kingdom Metazoa; phylum Chordata; class Mammalia; order Primates; family Cercopithecidae; genus Theropithecus; species Theropithecus gelada. Next base: position 94,033,612 of record NC_037676.1, read on the forward strand.
CAGTGCAAGAGAAAGCACAGATTGGGAAGAAGCAGGCTAGACACTCTGTGGTCATTTTGAAAAGCAAGTGTAGGCAGAAGCATGTGGAGGGCAGGGATCAATTGCCCCGATTTTCCTGGCAATAAGGGGTTTCTAGGAATGCAGAACTTTTAGTGTTAAAACCAGGATGGTCCTGGGAAAACTGAGATGGATGGTAACCCCAAGTAGGTTAATTGTCATGAAAATAATCTCTTCATCCTTTTTGGGGGCCCGGCTTATGTAGCTTTAACAGGAGATTCTGATACAGTTGCTCTATCTGTCATTGTTGGAGCTCTTCTCAACAACTGGGGCTATTGTAATCTCATATGAGTCACAAGAAAACTTCTGGCATGGTCTACTGTAGAAAAAAAACAACAACAGGAAACTGCCAAAACCCTCTAGCACTTTTTGCAGAAGCATTTCTTCGACTTGATTTTCCAGTGGAACGTGTCTGTTCTCCAGTTCTTTTCCTGTTCTATTCCAGAACTCACCATACACCCAAGGGCAGAGAATGTCTGGTATTGTATCCACAGCTCTGCAGTCTCAAATTATATGCTTGTATTAACTCTGAGCATTTCATGATGAGTGCATTCTAGATTTGTAGGTTTGTTTGTGTATTTTGATCATAGTTTATTCAATATATCTTTGGAAACATTTATTGGTTTGAATGTGTAACTGTTTCAAATGATCTTCACATCTTGGGAAAACTGGAAAGATTATGGAACTAGGAGTACTTGGCATTTAACTACACATTAGCATCATGTAATTATATGATCAGATGTGTACCATCAGCAGACTTTTGAAAATGAGAGAATTCTGTTTGACATGGGAGAATGTGACTAGTATATTTTATAATTGTATAATACAAAATACACTATGAAACTAGAAAACATAAAAAATAAAGATAAATCCATTACCTAGAAAACATTCTGTGCTTTACTGAGAATACTCAGAGCTAGCATTCATTGAACATTTGCCACTTGCCAGACATGTGCTAACATTTTTACTGGGGTTATCTCATTTAATCCTCACAGCAACCTTCTGAAACAAACATTATCACTCTCATTTTACAGATGAGGAAACTGGACTCAGAAAAGTTAAGCCATATGCTTACAGAACTGGTACTGTAAAGTGAGAATTTCTACAGAGCTCCTCTGTTTCCCAATTGCATGCCCTTAGCTGCTCTACTGCAATGCTACTCTGCTCAGCTAATGCCTACCATTCATTCAACAAGGATTTATGGATCCTGAGTGTGAGGTCTATGAAAAGCAGAGAAAAAATACCATGGAACAATACAGAATTGGTTTCTGCCTTTTTAATGCTTAACCTTAGTACGTGTAGTTTCTACATTTGTATGTGAAGCATCCTTAACATATTTTTAAAAGCCAGACCCAAATTTTGGAAGGGAACTTTCTTCCCAGAGAAATAAAAATATTAAACATTTTAATCTTTTATTCTGAAGACAATATAGATAAGTCCTTCACAATATATGCTGTAATTAGCTTAATCTTAGTAAGTATTTGATTGAAAGTAAATTTGATTTCCTTGACTTTTGAGCCAGAATATTTTATAGAATTATTCCCTTTTAGGTGAATGGAGGACTTTGCTGACTTAACTGCAAACCTAAGCAGTAGGAAAAAAAATGCATATTGCTTTTAAATTGGGGAACTTAATACCCACCCCCCATGAATTTTACTTCATTAAATATAGGTTAGTACATAATACAATTCATCTTGTTTTCCCCTAAGTCGTCACTACTTTAAAATGAACATAGTGTGCCCGGTTAAGTGTAAAAATTAATGGAGTCTTTCTCATACAATTTATATAGCCTTCACCCCGTATCATAATTAAATGTTGACTTGTATACTCACAGTGCTTTCTTCAATCTTCAAAACTTGTACAAGGATAAGCAACAATAAAATACTTAAATAAATACTTCATGGAAAACAAATAAATCATAGTCATCTTAAAAGGCTAATCCAATAAACTAATCTGATCAAACCATCAGTCTTGTAAAATCAATCACATTTGTCTTCCAACAAAAAGACACAGAAAAAAGTTTATAAATGAAATATGTTTTCCATAGGGACTCAACCACAGATTGATTTATGAAAATAGTCCCTAAGACAAAGACTAACTTCATTCTTAAAGAATTTCCACTAAAAAACAATAACAATTCTTTTTCCTTTTGTACTAGTTAAGCAACTGGCTGGGTACATGTAAACCTTGCTGAAATAGAGTTGATACTGATCTTTACCGTTTGTCCTTATTTCAACATGGAAAATGGCAACAATCCTTCTCATCCACAAAGCCTGGGCCAGAGCATTCTTAAAAATCAATCTGGCTCCAAAGCTCGGGGTGAGGTTTCCGTAAGAATAGTGACTTTGTCATCATAAGATTTTTGTTTTTTAAAATGTAGGCAACAGTGTTGCCATCCACATTTATCTCATATTCTAATTGTGAAGGTGTTGCTGCATTAGTTGCCATGCCACATATATTCTCTCTGACTAAATAGCTAAGCAACCATCCAAAGAAATCTGCAAGAACATTTGTTTTACATCTGGGAGAGATGTGGAGGATGTTGACTTTCAAATGCCTTCAGTACTCCAACATATCTAGTGCATCAAGGGAATGCCAAGGAACACTTGTATTTGTCTTTATTCACATGAATTTAATAAAATCAATTATTTAGAATATTAGACTGGATGGATCCTCAGAGATCATTAGCTCCATGGCTTGAAAATGTTTTAGCAATCAAATCCTTTATTTCAAAGGCAATCTGATGAAAAATCCCCAGTAGTTAATATGGACACTAGATAAATCAATTTTACAAGTTCCAAGTACAATATTGACAGATTATTAGGTTATTAAGTTCTGTCAACTTAGTAAAATATGGATGTATAGCCCACATATAGATGCACGTAATTCTATTAAAGTTTTTAAAATATATTTTTAAAGGGAGACCCAAGTCATACCGTTAGAGACATTTTTGTAGAATATGACAGCTCCTTAAAACAAAAGTTTGAGAACTTACTAATCTAGCTTCATCATCTCATTTGACAGAGGAGGAAATTGAGGCCTAAAGGGTAAAACATTATTGCCCAAGAGTACATATTGGCAAAAGCGAAACTCAAACTCAGGTCCCCAAAATAATATTAAATCATATTTGTTTGCATACACTTAGCACTCATTTTGTGCTAGGCACTTAAGTCATTTAATGCGTGTCACTACATACGATAAATTAGTACTATAATCCCTATTTTTGCAGAAATTGAAACTTAGAGAGGTCAAGTGATTGACCACATTTACAGGACAAATAAAGACCAGAATCAGAGTTTTTATTGAATACTGTTTTGTTTAACACTCCATGCCAAAATGTATATCACAAAACTGAATATGTGATCTAAGAATCTAGAGTTGGGTGAATCTGAGGCTAGAAACCCCGGTGCCTTCCGCTGGATCATCCTTGGTGTGCTTTCAGCTATGTAGATCCAAGAAGAACTATCCACAGATTGGTCCTGCCTTTCAAATTCTATTAAGCCCAGGATTGGATCTCTCTAAACACAAAAATCTTCTGTATAGGAGCCAAATCTGCCTCTGGCTGTGCCTAGAATTACTGCCAAACTGGAGAAGACACTTGTTTTAAAATTTAAACAAAGACTGTAGATTTGGACAGAATTTCATCAATTTCTATGGTGGCATCCACAGCAGTAATAAGAAAAACCATGTTTCTGAACTGAAATAAATATGACTATTGCAAAGGAAGGGTTTTGTGGTTTTCTTTTAGTGCCAAAACCTTATATTTAAATCCTCTAACTCTACTGGGTTTCATTCTTACTCTTACTTAATATCCATCATAAATCAAAATGCTCTCAATTTTATGAGAGCATTGACTACATGTAGTAATTAGCATTTAAAATCATTATTTGGAAGCCCTGGGGGATATTTCATAGGTGAGATGATCCAACTTCAGTCTCCAGCTGACTGTAGGTCAGAAGCACCAAGTCACCCTCTATAATTGTACTCAGTTGGTAATCTCATCTCAGTTCATGAGAGGCTCAAGCCAAATTAGGTCATATTACCTACTGCTTCTCAGGAATACATTCCAGCCCAGCACAGGTCAAATTGCATGGCCTGAGTGGTGATTACCCAGAGGCTGGCTTTGCTAGAAAGGCAGCACGGAGCAGAGGTATGACAGTGAGAAGGGCTGCCAGTCCTGCGGGAACTGCAACTTGACTGTGAATTATCTTAAAACGCTTTTAAAGATGGACCTGAGATTTATATTCAAGATTTAAAATCCTGGGCAGAGAAAGAAAACCAAGAGTCTCGATCCTATAGGAAAGTCTCCACTTCTCAAAATTTAAACGACATATATGACCATAGCATTTTAAAAAGCCGTGTGTTTTTAAATGTAATAGCTCATAAGTAAAACTTCATACAGATGATAATAATCAGAGGAACACAAAAAAGGAGAAATCCTTATAATTCTCAAACAACTCCATAGCAGGTACTGCTGGGATCTTCAGATGAGGAAACTGACAGAAAAGTTCAGTAATTTCTCAAGACCACACACCTGTTTTTAATATGTGGAGATTAGGCCTGAAACTCTGCATGTTTAAGAAAAATACTCCTGTAATTTCTCCTGTATTGGGAGAAAACTGCCTCAAACCTTTCTTTTTTTTTTTTTTAAACTATATTTTAAGTTCTAGGGTACATGTGCACAACGTGCAGGTTTGTTACATATGTATACATGTGCCATGTTGGTGTGCTGCATCCATTAACTCCTCATTTACATTAGGTGTATCTCCCAATGCTATCCCTCCCCCCACCCCTTCCCAACAATAGGCCCCGGTGTGTGATGTTCCCCTTCCCGTGTCCAAGTGATCTCATTGTTCAATTCCCACCTATGAGTGAGAACATGTGGTGTTTGGTTTTCTGTTCTTGTGATAGTTTGCTGAAAATGATGGTTTCCAACTGCATCCTTGTCCCTACAAAGGACATGAACTCATCCTTTTTTATGGCTGCATAGTATTCCATGAGGTATATGTACCACATTTTCTTTCTTTCTTTTTTTTTTTTGGAGATGGAGTCTCGCTCTGTCGCCCAGGCTGGGGTGCAGTGGCCGGATCTCAGCTCACTGCAAGCTCCGCTTCCCAGGTTTATGCCATTCTCCTGCCTCAGCCTCCCGAGTAGCTGGGACTACAGGTGACCACCACCTCGCCTGGCTAGTTTTTTGTATTTTTTAGTAGAGATGGGGTTTCACCGTGTTAGCCAGGATGGTCTCAATCTCCTGAGCTCGTGATCTGCCCATCTCGGCCTCCCAAATGTACCACGTTTTCTTAATCCAGTCTGTCACTGATGGATATTTGGGTTGATTCCAAGTCTTTGCTATTGTGAATACTGCTGCAATAAGCATATGTGTGCATGTGTCTTTTTTTTTTTTTTTTTTGAGACAGAGTCTCGCTCTGTCGCCCAGGCTGGAGTGCAGTGGCCCGATCTCGGTTCACTGTAAGCTCCGCCTCCCGGGTTCACGCCATTCTCCTGCCTCAGCCTCCCGAGTAGCTGGGACTACAGGCGCCCACAACCGCGCCCGGCTAATTTTTTGTATTTTTAGTAGAGACGGGGTTTCACCGTGGTCTCGATCTCCTGACCTTGTGATCCACCTGTCTCGGCCTCCCAAAGTGCTGGGATTACAGGCATGAGCCACCGCGCCCGGCCGTGCATGTGTCTTTATAGCAGTATAATATATAATCCTTTGGGTATATACCCAGTAATGGGATGGCTGGGTCAAATGGTATTTCTGGTTCTAGATCCTTGAGAAATCGCCACACTGTTTCCCACAATGGTTGAACTAGTTTACAGTCCCACCAACAGTGTAAAAGTGTTCCTATTTCTGCACATCCTCTCCAACACCTGTTGTTTCCTGACTTTTTAATGATTGCCATTCTAACTGGTGTAAGATGGTATCTCATTGTAGTTTTGATTTGCATTTCTCTAATGGCCAGTGATGATGAACATTTTTTCATGTGTCTGTTGGCTGTATGAATGTCTTCTTTTGAGAAGTATCTGTTCATATGCTTTGCCCACTTTTTGATGGGGTTGTTTTTTTCTCGTAAATTTCTTTGAGTTCTTTGTAGGTTCTGGATATTAGCCCTTTGTCAGGTGAGTAGATTGCAAAAATTTTCTCCCATTCTGTAGGTTGCTTGTTCACTCTGATGGTAGTTTCTTTTGCTGTGCAGAAGCTCTTTAGTTTAATTAGATCCCATTTGTCAACTTTGGCTTTTGTTGCCATTGCTTTTGGTGTTTTAGACATGAAGTCCTTGCCCATGCTTGTATCCTGAATAGTATTACCTAGGTTTTCTTCTAGGGTTTTTATGGTTTTAGGTCTAACATTTAAGTCTCTAATCCATCTTGAATTAATTTTCGTATAAGGAATAAGGAAAGGATCCAGTTTCAGCTTTCTACTTATGGCTAGCCAATTTTCCCAGCACCATTTATTAAATAGGAAATCCTTTCCCCATTTCTTGTTTTTGTATGGTTTGTCAAAGATCAGATGGCTGTAGATGTGTGGTATTATTTCTGAGGACTCTGTTCTGTTCCATTGGTCTATATCTCTGTTTTGGTACCAATACCATGCTGTTTTGGTTACCGTAGCCTTGTAGTATAGTTTGAAGTCAAGTAGCGTGATGCCTCCAGCTTTGTTCTTTTGGCTTAGGATTGTCTTGGCAATGCGGGCTCTTTTTTGGTTCCATATGAACTTTAGAGCAGTTTTTCCAATTCTGTGAAGAAAGTCGTTGGTAGCTTAATGGGGATGGCATTGAATCTATAAATTACCTTGGGCAGTATGGCCATTTTCACGATATTGATTCTTCTTATCCATGAGCATGGTATGTTCTTCCATTTGTTTGTGTCCTCTTTTATTTCACTGAGCAGTGGTTTGTAGTTCTCCTTGAAGAGGTCCTTTATATCCCTTGTAAGTTGGATTCCTAGGTATTTTATTGTCTTTGAAGCTATTGTGAATGGGAGTTCATTCATGATTTGGCTCTCTGTTGATCTATTATTGGTATATAAGAATGCTTGTGATTTTACACCTTGATTTTGTATCCTGAGACTTTGCTGAAGTTGCTTATCAGCTTGAGGAGATTTTGGGCTGAGATGATGGGGTTTTCTAAAAGTACAATCATATCATCTGCAAACAGGGATAATTTGACTTCTTCTTTTCCTAACTGAATACCCTTGATTTCTTTCTCTTGCCTGATCGCCCTAGCCAGAACTTCCAACACTATGTTGAATAGGAGTGGTGACAGAGGGCATCCCTGTCTTGTGCCAGTTTTCAAAGGGAATGCTTCCAGTTTTTGCCCATTCAGTATGATATTGGCTGTGGGTCTGTCATAAATAACTCTTACTATTTTGAGTTACATTCCATCAATACTGAATTTATTGAGAGTTTTTAGCATGAAGGGCTGTTGAATTTTGTCAAAGGCCTTTTCTGCATCTATTGAGATAATCATGTGGTTTTTGTCTTTGGTTCTGTTTATATACCGGATTACATTTATTGATTTGCATTTGTTGAACCAGCCTTTCATCGTAGGGATGAAGCCCACTTGATCATGGTGGATAAGGTTTTTGATGTGCTGCTGGATTCAGTTTGCCAGTATTTTATTGAGGATTTTTGCATCGATGTTCATCAGGGATATTGGTCTAAAATTCTCTTTTTTTGTTGTGTCTCTGCCAGGCTTTGGTATCAGGATGATGCTGCCTCATAAAATGAGTTAGGGAGGATTCCCTCTTTTTCTATTGATTGGAATAGTTTCAGAAGGAATGATACCAGCTCCTCTTTGTACCTCTGGTAGAATTCGGCTGTGAATCTGTCTGATCCTGGACTTGTTTTGGTTGGTAGGCTATTAATTATTGCCTCAATTTCAGAGCCTGCTATTGGTCTATTCAGGGATTCAACTTCTACCTGGTTTAGTCTTGGCAGAGTGTAAGTGTCCAGGAAATTATCTATTTCTTCTAGGTTTTCTAGTTTATTTGCATAGAGGTGTTTACAGTATTTTCTGATGGTAGTTTGTATTTCTGTGGGGTCGGTGGTGATATCCCCTTTATCATTTTTTATTCTGTCTATTTGATTCTTCTCTCTTTTCTTCTTTATTAGTCTTGCTAGCGGTCTGTCAATTTTGTTGACCTTTTCGAAAAACCAGCTCCTGAATTCATTGATTTTTTGGATGGTTTTTTGTGTCTCTATCTCCTTCAGTTCTGCTCTGATCTTAGTTATTTCTTGCCTTCTGCTAGCTTTTGAATGTATTTGCTCTTGCTTCTCTAGTTCTTTTAACTGTGATGTTAGGGTGTCAATTTTAGATCCTTTCAGCTTTCTCTTGTGGGCATTTAGTGCTATAAATTTCCCTCTACACACTGCTTTAAATGTGTCCCAGAGATTCTGGTATGTTGTATCTTTGTTCTCATTGATTTCAAAGAACATCTTTATTTCTGTCTTCATTTCGTTATGTACCCAGTAGTCATTCAGGAGCAGGTTGTTCAGTTTCCATGTAGTTGAGCGGTTTTGATTGAGTTTCTTAGTCCTGAGTTCTAGTTTGATTGCACTGTGGTCTGAGAGACAGTTTGTTATAATTTCTGTTCTTTTCCATTTGCTGAGGAGTGCTTTACTTCCAATTATGTGGTCAGTTTTGGAATAAGTGTGATGTGGTGCTGAGAAGAATGTATATTCTGTTGCTTTGGGGTGGAGAGTTCTGTAGATGTCTATTAGGTCCGTTTGGTGCAGAGTTGAGTTCAATTCCTGGATATCCTTGTTAACTTTCTGTCTCGTTGATCTGTCTAATGTTGACAGTGGGGTGTTGAAGTCTCCCATTATTATTGTATGGGAGTCTAAGTCTGTTTGTAAGTCTCTAAGGACTTGCTTTATAAATCTGGGTGCTCCTGTATTGGGTGCATATATAGTTAGGGTAGTTAGCTCTTCCTGATGAATTGATCTCTTTACCATTATGTAATGGCCTTCTTTGTCTCTTTTGATCTTTGATGGTTTAAGGTCTGTTTTATCAAAGATTATGATTGCAACTCCTGCTTTTTTTTTGTTTTCCATTTGCTTGGTAGATCTTCCTCTATCCCTTTATTTTGAGCCTATGTGTGTCTCTGCATGTGAGATGGGTCTCCTGAATACAGCAAACTGATGGGTTCTGACTCTTTATACAGTTTGCCAGTCTGTGTGTTTCAATTGGACCATTTTATCCATTTACATTTAAGGTTAATATTGTTATGTGTGAACCTGATCCTGTCATTATGATATTAACTGGTTATTTTGCTCGTTAGTTGATGCAGTTTCTTCCTAGCATCGATGGTCTTTACATTTTGGCATGTTTTTGCAATGGCTGGTACCTGTTGTTCGTTTCCATGTTTAGTGCTTCCTTCAGGATCTCTTGTAGGGCAGGCCTGGTGGTGAGAAAATCTCTAAGCATTTGCTTGTTTGTAAAGGATTTTATTTCTCCTTCACTTATGAAACTTAGTTTGGCTGGATATGAAATTCTGGGTTGAAAATTCTTTTCTTTAAGAATGTTGAATATTGGCCCCCACTCTCTTCTGGCTTGTAGAGTTTCTGCCTAGAGTTCTGCTGTTAGTCTGATGGGCTTCCCTTTGTGGGTAACCCGACCTTTCTCTCTGGCTGCCCTTAACATTTTTTCCTTCATTTCAACTTTGGTGAATCTGACAATTATGTGTCTTGGAGTTGTTCTTCTCGAGGAGTATCTTTGTGGCGTTCTCTCTATTTCCTGAATTTGAATGTTCGCCTGCTTTACTAGGTTGAGGAAGTTCTCCTGAATGATATCCTGCAGAGTGTTTTCCAATTTGGTTCCATCTTCCCCGTCACTTTCAGGCACACCAATCAGACGTAGATTTGGTCTTTTCACATAATCCCATACTTCTTGAAGGCTTTGTTCATTTCTTTTTCCTCTTTTTTCTCCACACTTCTCTTCTCACTTCATTTCATTCATTTGAACTTGAATCACTGATAATCTTTCTTCCAGTTGATTGAGTCGGTTACTGAAGCTTGTGCATTTGTCACATATTTCTCGTGTCATGGTTTTCATCTCTATCAGTTCCTTTATGGTCTCGTCTGCATTGATTATTCTAGTTATCCATTCTTCCGTTGTTTTTTCAAGGTTTTTAGTTTCTTTGTGCTGGCTACGTAGTTCCTCCTTTAGCTCTGAGAAGTTTGATGGACTGAAGGCTTCTTCTTTCAACTCGTCAAAGTCATTCTCCGTCCAGCTTTGTTCCGTTGCTGGCGATGAGCTGTGTTCCTTTGGACGGGGAGATGCGCTCTGATTTTTTGAATTTCCAGGCTTTCTGCACTGCTTTTCCTCCATCTTTGTGGTTTTATCTGCCTTTGGTCTTTGATGATGGTGACATACTGATGGGGTTTTGGTGTGGGTGTCCTCTTTCTGTTTGTTAGTTTTCCTTCTAACAGTCAGGACCCTCAGCTGCAGGTCTGTTGGCGTTTGCTTGAGGTCCACTCCAGACCCTGTTTGCCTGGGTATCAGCAGTGGAGGCTCCAGAAGATAGAATATTGCTGAACAGCGAGTGTTGCTGTCTGATTCGTGCTCTGGAAACTTTGACTCAGAGGTGTACCCAGCCGTGTGAGGTGTGAGGTGTCAGTCTGCACCTAGTGGGAGATGTCTCCTAATTAGGCTACTCAGGGATCAGGGACCCACTTGAGCAGGCAGTCTGTCCATTCTCAGATCTCAACCTCCATGCTGGGAGAACCACTGCTCTCTTCAAAGCTGTCAGACAGGGACATTTACATCTGCAGAGGTTTCTGCTGCTTTTCGTTTAGCTAGGCCCTATACCCAGAGGTGGAGTCTTCGAGCTTCCTGGTGGCTTTGTTTACCTACTGAAGCCTCAGCAATGGTGGGCACACCTCCCCTAGCCTCACTGCCGCCTTGCAGTTAGATCTCAGACTGCTCTGCTAGCAATGAGGGAGGCTCCGTGGGCATGGGACCCTCTGGGCCAGGTGTGGGATATAATCTACTGGTGTGCCGTTTGCTAAGACCCTTGGTAAAGTGCAGTATTAGGATGGGAGTTACCTGATTTTCTAGGTGTTGTGTGTCTCAGTTTCCCTTGGCTAGGAAAAGGCACCTTTCTTGCAGAGAACATGGTTCTGGGCTGAACAGGTGGGATGCTCAGTCTTATGATGGATGCCTAGTCTTATGATGGATGACTTGGGCTCAGGTCTTTTCTGAATTCATAAAGAGGCCTACGGCAAAGGACACAGGTTTGTTCTTTTCTTTCCCTTCCTTCCTTCTTTTCTTTTCTTTTCTTTTCTTCTTTTCTTCTCTTTTCTTTTTTTCTTTTCTTTTCTTTTCTTTTCTTTCTTTCTTTCTTTCTTTCTTTCTTTCTTTCTTTCTTTCTTTCTCTTTCTTTCTTTCTTTTCTTTCTTTCTCCTTTCTTTCTTTTCTTTCTTTCTTTTTCTTTGTTTTTTCAGATGGAATACCACTGTGACCCAGGTTGGAGTACAGTGGCACAATCTTGGCTAACTGCAACCTCTGCCTCCCAGGTTCAAGCATTTCTCCTACCTCACCTTCCCAAGTAGCTGAGATTACAGGCACATGCCACTGTACCTGGGTAATTTTTGTATTTTTAGTAGAGAGGGGGTTTCACCATGTTGGCCAGGCTGGTCTTGAACTCCTGGCCTCAAATGATCCACCCACCTCAGCTTCCCAAAGTGCTGGGATTACAGGCGTGAGCCACTGTGCCCAGCCACACATGTTCTTTTTCCCCAACCAGTTGTATTCCCCAGTAGAAGAGGGTGGCATTGATATACAGGGCCTCCCATTTTTACCTTGCTCTCAAAGGTAAGGGAGAAATGCTGTGGTAATGCTGTTCGGAGTCCTCCACCATGTGTAAGTGAACATAAATTATCTAACAATTCCTTCACAAGTTCCAAACCATGTACCAACGAACTTTTCTATTCAATGAAGTAGACAGCAATTTTTCCCCAAGATGTTCTTCTCCCAGAGTAAAACAATTTGCTTGGCCAAATAGAGCCTTTTACACTATACTAAAAGCTTTTTTGTATTTATTATCTCATTTTATATTCAAAGCATTGCTGGGAGATGTGCAGAGTAGGTATTCATAATGTCTCAATTTTTGATGGTGTTGAGGTAGGTTATGTACCACATGTCGAAATAAGTTAGTATAAAGCTTTGTTTCCTCTATATTATGTACACACACTCATGCAAAAAGGCAGATGTCAAGTCTCTATGATAGTTCTAGAAATACCTTACAGGGCATTATGACTATACAAAGCCAGGGTAGAGCAGCAGAATGCCTGTCTTAAAGACTCTACATCCCAGTGCTCAGGACCTGTTGTGCTACTCAGACCAGCATCTTTTGCACAAAATATTCATGGAGTCATTTGTGAGAAAGGAATACATATATTTTGGTTTTAGACATTTGAAAGCATCAGGTACAATATTAATATGAAATTTTGAGCTTGCATGTAGAACAGTCAATTTAGTGGGTTAAAATATGGGCCTGTTGGATCTGAGGTCTTCACTCTTATGTATCTGCACAATTCACTCAGAAAGAAAGACATGCAATTCCAAGGGCCCAGATTTATTTCTCATCTCAAACAAATCAGTTGGCAAATAGTTGCCACTGGGCACTGAAAGGATGAGTGAGTTGCAGTCTGTAGCCAATTCCAGGGGTAAAAATATTCCCAAAGAGCCAGCTCCTTGTACTGTAAGTCAGCAGCATGTCTTCAAAAATATATCATATTGCATAATGAGATAATTACTTTAACAGGTGTAAAAAATCCAGAATAATTTTAGTAACAGTTAAACTTGAGATGCCTTGATTAAGAGACCAAGTGGGAAGAATTCATTAGTTCCAATTTTCTGTTGCTGTTTAAGGCAATAATGCTAAAGACTCTTTTATTTAAAGCTCTCTGAAAAAAGAAATTTATACAAAAAGTGCACACACACCCCCACAAAAACACACATGTATATAGCATAATTAAGATCTCAAAAGTAGATCAAGTAAAGATGTCTCGTGACATAATTCATTTATAGGCAGTATTGGAAACTTTTCTTTCAATGTCTGACCAATCCACTGTAACTCATTTAATGATTATCGCAATACCTTGCATGTGTCCTTGTGTAATCCTTTATCCACATTTTCACCAGAATTAACTTTCCCAGAGTATAAATTAGATTATGGCTTTATTCTACTTAGTTTTTCACTAACTCACAATCTCCTACAAGAAAAATCTAAGCTCTTTAAATGCATGTAAGTCATTTCACAATCAGTTCAAGCTGCCGTCTCCACCCAAATTATTTAGAGATCCCAAAATACACTGTGCTGATTTGTGCCCAAGAGCTTTGTGAATGCTGTTTCATTGTCCTGAAATATTATTTTCACTTTTGCCTACCTATCAATCTAACCGTCCTTTCTCTTAGTATAATCTGCCAGTGTGAATTGCTTCCTCTGGCCTGATAACTCTGTACCTTCTTACAGCTATATTTTATTGGGCTTGTTTGATCTAGCATTGCCTGTTCAGCTAACTAGACCAGGGGCTCCTTAAGAATATGAAGTATCTTATTTATCTCTGCATCCTTATCACCAAGCTCAGCACTTAGAATGTAGATGGCGCTCAGTGAATACCTATTGAACATATGAATAAGGGGATAAGCACATGAACAGAGTTTCTAATGAGGAATCAGGGAATCTAACATTCTGGTTCTGCTCTGTTTCACTCTGTCTCTGACTTGTTATAGTGTGCTTTCTTTCTGAATAGGACAATTAGCTATCATTGAGCCAGCTTTCATGAGCATCATGCTGCCAGGGCAGGTGTTGACTGCTGTATGCTACTCCACATGCACAGTGGCCCTCCTGACCCCAGCTGTGTTGGCCATCTTTGCTCAATCAGCTACTCTTAAAGAGAAGAACTTTGTCTCTCCAGTAATCCCAAAATAGTGGCTAGCCCAGAGTATGATTGTCATGAAATGCATATGAAGCACTTTGCATTGGGTCAGGCCTTTGTGAAAGCTTAATAAATATCAGCTGCTATTATTATGTAAGTGTTTAAAGACTTCCTTAGGTGAAAGACTATAAAGTTTTATATTGATATTCTTTTCTATTTGTGTTATAAATATTTTATGAATGTAGGTGTAGGACCTCTTTCTATATACAGCTTTTATCCCTTGGAATACAGACTGACCTGGGAGGTAAAAATCAGCAAAGAAAAAAAAGAAAAATATAGGAAGTAAAACTGATGTGTTTATGCACTTGTTCCACTTCAGTTTATAGTATAATAATTTCTCCTAAAATTGCACTTTCAAGGTCTCTTCAAATGTATATTTTCATGTAGCATTTCTATTACATCAGCTTTGATGTAAGAGCAATTTGGCTAACTGCTCTTATCTCCCATTGAAGACAATGAGTTTAACTTCTAAGAAGGTTCATTTGAGTTTTAGGAATGGACATCTGCTCATCTTAGTCTCTTGTGGTCTCTCTGGTTTGCAGAAAATAAAATGATGAACCTTGAATTTCTTTTTTCTTTTGACCACAGGGGAAATAATTCTGGCCACAGATATAAAAGAACAGAAAAAGAATCTGTGCTTTTCCTCTGTCCTTTATTTACATTCTTCATGGTTTCTTTTCCATTGGGTATTCTCATTTTTCTGTGGTTGATTATTGATCTAGCTCAAACTGAGATCTCCATTACTGATAACCAAAGTTTGGGTTCAAGTAACTTAGCATTTACAAAATGCAGTAAAACAAACTGCCCTTGTGAGATATATTTTTCTTTGACTTTTGCTTGACTAGTCAAACGGTAAATTGCAGAAAGTGGTTCCTTTCTTTATATTTATAAATGCATCCATGCCAGTGTTAACTTACCCAATAAATATTTTTAAATTAAAATTATGAATGATTAATATAAAAGCAAAACACTAAATGATTGTAGACTCAACTGACAGTTTACTTTTGTGAAGAGAAGTTTTGTAGATGATGAACTGGAGGTTGTTTGTGGCTCAAGTAGAAAAAACTTGAAGTTTTAGAGCTAGATTAGCTCTGAATTAGATAATGCTGAGTTACTTTGAGTGAATAACTGAGCTTCTCTGATCTCCCATTTCTGCATTTGGAAAAAAGGAAGCAATGGAACATGATTCATATGGCTACTTAAGCATTAAATAATGCACAGAAAACATTAAGCCTGTAATAGGCACTCAATTAGTAATTATTTCTCATTCATGTACCCTCTCTGAAACTTTGTCTTCTGCACAAAACAATCACGTATGTGCCTATATTTGTCCATAGGAGCTTTTGCCTATTAAGGAGCCTAATGACAAGTGTCAAAAGTGAAATAATTTGATAAAATTATGTGAAGATATTTATATGACATTTATTGGCTCCGGGCAACACTATTCATGATTCTTCATCTAAATAACAAGCAGAAGGTATGGTCAGAAATTTTCATAACAAGCAGGAATGCCTGGGAATGCACTGTGGTGATGTGAGTTACGTGCTCTGTCTCATTACCAGCTAATGTGACAATAATAATGCATAGTGCCCACGGTTATGACATTGGAAAGTTATTACTTCCAATAGAAATAACTGAAGACGTTGTAGGCCATTGATACACCTCGTGGGAAATTGCAGGGGAACTCCTGTAATTAACATGAACCACCAGTGCACAAAGTAAATAAGCAACACAATTATAATTTTTCCAGCCGTGAGCAGGTATTAGGGATTTTCCTTTCATCCTCTTTGCTTTGGGAACTGGCTCCTTGCCATGCTCTGTCTCTGTATTCCCTTCTGAATTCTACATTTTAGTACTTTTTCTAGGTCATAAAGTCATTTGATGCTCTGTGAGTTGGTGAGTGGATAAAAGAATCTCTACAGATGGAAGCAAAACTCTAGCAACTACAGGAAAGGGAAAGTTGCCTTTTATAGCTGTCTGTGTTTGGTTGCAGGGGTGACCTGCATAATGATATGGCTAATGGAAATCAGTAGCACATACTGGCCCCTAAGCCCACAGTTCTTTCTCTCTGTGAAATTAGAGGAGAAAAGAATCAATAAGCAGGCCAACATGAAATCCCATCTGTTTCTAAAAGGGGCAATTGAGAATTAGGAGCTTTGAAATGGGACAATAGAGTTTTTCAAAGGGCACTCAAACCTCACTGTGTGGCCTATGATGAGTCTGTCAACCTCTCTGGTTATGTGCCTTCTTGTCTGGAAAGGGAGAGTTAGTAACTATTCCACAGAGTACGGAGAGGACTAAATGAGGTAAGCTACATAAAACACTTAGCCTGGTGCCTGGCATATATTAAATATTCAATAAATGTTAATACGATCACTTTCTATTGATAGGCAGTTTCACATAGAGCATTTATCTTCTTTTGGCTTATTAACTTCCCAGAGGAGTAGATGAGCTCAAGTAGTGGGGTAGTAAACAGAAGAGTGATGGGATGGGAAAATAAATCTCTATGGAGACAGTTTGGGGAAAGCTATTTGTCCTAGTCTATTAAATCAGTTATAGCCTAAGGTGGTCCTGTTTATCTGACCACATAACTAATTTTGTCCAATTTGCTTTAAGAATCGTTTTTTAACGAGGCACTACATGGCTAAGCACATGAGCTCTAGAAAGTTGAAATTCACTTGGTGAAACTTTTTAGTACAATGACAACATATGAACAGAAATTTAACTTCCTTTTATTCGTCACAGCCACCTCCCCACCTCATGTACGCACTCACACATCCCTCCAGAATCCCATAGCAATTACCACTGGAATGTGAAAGTAGTGGGAAATCTGCATCAGTTCTGGAAACCATAATATGTTACATCCTAATGCCAGTGCCATATCGGCATGAAATATTGAGAGATTTCCATCATATACAGTGCTGAAATGGTCTGTTGAAGGGAGCCTTGAAGGGCAATGCCATGCAGTCCTCTGAAAGGCCAGCATCCTAAGGAATTAGGTGGAGTCCTTGAACAGCCCTTGTAATACCTCCTTAATTCAAAAAAGACAAGAGCATACTATGACTCATGGGTAAGGTTGCCAGATCAGGTATAGGACACCTAGTTAAAGTTGACTTTTCAGTAAACAATAGATGTGGGTGGGTGAGGGGAGGGACCAGGGTAAAAGTATGTCTCATGCAATATTTGGGGTAGGGGGAGGGAGCAAAGGTAACAAGTATGTCTCGTGCAAAATTTGTGCCATACAAAAAAAAAAAAAAACTGTTAAAAATACTACTACCTAATAGGCTAGAAACTGAGAAGAGTATGCCATAAACAGCCTCTGTGGCCCTTTCTGGTTACTTGGAAATGCCCAGACTCTTGCTAAAAGATTGTAGATACAGTAGCACAGGCATAGGCATGTATATTATTTGCTAAATCAGGCAAGGCTACTCACAGGGCTACCACAAGCAAAGCTTTGGGAAGAGCTGCAGGCTAGGCTGTGGCCCTACAACTGTGATGAACAGAAGATGGGCAGTATTGCAGCATGTTCTTCAGCAGGTGGCTACATGGAAACAGAAAAGAACAAAGAAGCAACGTTTCAGCACAGAGGAGGGGCTCCCTGATGAGGCTGCCTATTGCCTCAGCTCCCTCTCCTTTCCCCCAAGACTGCAGGCTCTCTGAACAGTTACTGTAATTTTACAGGAAATGTATTCTCTTTTTCTCTTTTCATCTGGATCTAGAGGTTTCAGATAGTCACTTGCACCAACAGAGGACAGAATCTCTCAATGTATTGCTGTGAGCCAATACTGGGTATTCATGGCCACCAACCCCCATCCCCCCAATAAGAATGAGGAACAAATCTATTTTTTAAAAACCCCAAATCTAAAATACAGGAGTTAATGTTTAATATGCCCTGAATTCCATAGTGAAGACAGTAACAGAATTAATACTAAAGAAAATCAAGTTAGTAAAGTAGAAAATGAACTTAAATATTTCTAGAAATTGGAGACAAAGGCACAAAAACTATACAACTTGATATATAGATTCAAGAGACTTAATCCATATGAATAATAATCTTACAAATAAATAACAGATTGTATGATACAAAGGTATTAATAAAAGAAAGAGTAAAAGAAAATCTTCCTGAGAGGAAATAATATTAGGTCACAGATCAGAAGGACTCGTGGAACCAAAAGGAGCCTGTGTGTGTGCTGGTTTTTTGTTGTTGTTGTTTGTTTGTTTGTTTTTTGCTGATTTCTTCTCAAGAATAAAACATGAAATGTTACAAGTATCCAAGCAGAGAAAAATTAACATATTACTAAACACCAAAAACAGGCTACTGTTAGTTTTCTCTAGAACATTCCTTGAGGTAGTAATCATCCAAACTCTGAGCAAAGAGGGCTTCTGTCCCCAGTGGTTCCTGTACTAGGGACAGCAGAAAGGCATTCTCCGACTGCAAAGATTTCCAAAGCACATCACCTACACACCTCTCCTGAAATAGTTAAGTGAAGATACATTTCAGCTGACTAATAAAAGATAAAGAATTTTGAAAATGAGGAAGCTGTTATGCGAGATTAAGAGTGAGCAGTGAAACTGGATAAACATAGTTAAGTCCCAATGATTGTTTCTAATATGGTATTAAAGCTTAATGCAAATAAATACCAGACATTATTTTAGAAAAGACAATATATAGTATCAAATCATTAATTTTGTAATTATAATCTGAATCTATATAATCTGGAATAAATAAAAATGGAGAGTTATCAGAAAAAGGTATTGGGATAAAATTAGGTTCCCAGAGTAGAAATCTAATTCATTATAATTATGAAAATAACTTGAATATTTAAAAAATTATAACCATAACCACTAATGGACTAAAAATATTCCAATTTAGTAAAGTAACATTAAAAATGAGAAAAAATATTTAAAGGACATTATCAAAATATTAATGACATTCATCACTAGATATTACTTTTGTAATCTAAAAAATACTAAAAAAGCTTACTATTTCAAAAAACCTACTCTCTAATAAACTAGAAACAGAGAACAGTAAGCTACAAAGAGCTTCTGTGGCTCTTTCTGGTTATGTTTTAAATGCCCAGATTCTTCCTAAAGAAATTATAGCCATAGGAGCTGTGTAAACATAGGCATGATTAAACCCTCTTCTCTGATACCACACTGGTACTCTTATCAATGATTGCAAACAGAATTGACACTGTCGCCGGGCGCGGTGGCTCAAGCCTGTAATCCCAGCACTTTGGGAGGCCGAGATGGGCGGATCACGAGGTCAGGAGATCGAGACCATCCTGGCTAACATGGTGAAACCCCGTCTCTACTAAGAAATA